>NC_133648.1:211024100-211321600 GCF_009905375.1 Apium graveolens
ATAAAGTGGGGTGTTCAGTTGCGGTATCGAGGAAAGAAACCGGATAAATAAACCCGATTTCATCCCCTTTCCTGATAAATCCCTAGGCTCTCTCTCTCTATTTTGTCAGCTTTCTCATCTCTCTCTCATCGATCTCTCAATCGCTCCCTCCTGTCTCTCTCCTGCTTCTCTATTTCTCAATTCCCTGTTATTTCTTTCTGTTAATCTCTCCTCCTTCTCCGACCTTCTTGTTGTTCCCGATTTATTCCCCTTCTTCCCCGATTGTTTCCGGCCACTGCTGCTTCTTCTTTTTCCGGTAAGCCGCCGTCGGACTTCGGTTCGGCTTGGATGTTTATTTGTGTGTATAAACGTCTCTGTGTGTGTGTTTCCATCCCTCTGTGTGTGTCCAGTGTTCTGTGTATGGTGTTTATCCGGCAGTACCGCCGTGTAGCCGCCTTGTTTCTTGTTTCTTGTTTCTTCTGGCCTGTTCTGCTTTACTTGTTCGATTGTTGGTTTTTGGTGCGCGTGTTTACACGCGTTGGTTATGAAAATTATTTTGTTGATGTGATTATTTTATTTTCGGCAGGAAAATGATATAATTAAATTCATGAAATAAAATAAAATTTATCGTGCATGAATAATTACTAATTAATCGGTGGGATTCGCGTAGGATGTCCGATAATCGGAAACCCGTGAATTTTACCGCCGTCGACGGTGAGCCTCGGCGAGTTGACGGTGGACGGTGATGATTTTAATAAATTAAATAAATTAGTTCGTGATATTAATTACGAAACAAAAACAAATAATAATTAATAAATTGAGTTCGTATTGGGGGTTGGGATTGGTGAAATTGGTTGTGAATTGGATGATTGCGATTGTTGGTTGTTGTTGTGTTGGGAATTTGACGTCGAATTATTTCGACAGGGAGGCCGATAAACAAAGGAGACGCTTCCCGAATTTCGAGAAATTAATTCCAAAATTACGGGAACGTAACCTATAGTTATCGGAGACGTCGAATAACCATATATGTTTATATTATATGAACTTAAGTGCAATTGAGACAAAATAATTTATAAATAATCGGTTGCCCTATTTTTCAAAACGACGAATATATGTTTTTCCAAAAATAAATACCGAACCGAGTTTCGAAGATGTGAACCATAATTGTTATGTGTATTTAAATAATACATATAAATATAAGTTGGATTATGAAATCGTATGGGTAGAATAGGATAGTGATGTGATGTTAAGCGAAGCGATTATCTGAATTAGGGTATTTTAACCCTGTAGGTCCTAGTCGGAAGACCCGAGATTTGACGTTGGACTAGGAACGATCTAGTGATTAGTCAACGAGATCAATGAAGTTTCAATCGAAGGACACGAAGGATAGGGTTGTATCCAGAATATGATAGTGGTTTGACGATAAAGCCAAATGTTCAAGGCAATTCAAAAGTCAACTGATAATAGTGGTTAAAGCTTCTTGAGGCAGGTATTCCTGATTTTTCTTTTAAAATACTGCAGATATTTATTCGTTCCTATTCTAAGTTCAGAATAGTTAAATGTTTTACATTTCGCTGCAATTACTCATATTATGCATGTCCTTTCATTATTGTTCCTATAATTCGATTGCTCTCTTGAGCAAATACCCATTCTTTCGGGTTATTTGCGAACCCTGAGTTGGGATATTTTGAATTCAAAATGATTTGATATCAAAATACTCCACGGGCTGGATAGTGATATTTTGGGGATTGAGTTTTACTTAATCCTAAGGGCCGGGACATGACCGGAGCCTTGAGATGGGCCGTAGTGCCTGGGGACCCGACTGGATCTATACAGGTGGGTATAGATCTGCACTGTATCCTGACTGATCAGCAGGGTATAAGTGTGAACTAGTGTCCAGTCTAATCTGTTGTTGATCTCCATTAAGGCATTCTTTCTCGAAAGGTTTTATGACTTCAAAACCGGACAAAACCCTGATTCAGAAGAAGAATCGGGGAATCGCTTGTCACTTTTGGGTTTAGAGTTAAAGGTTGGTGACAGTCAACGTTTATTCGCTCACTTACTCAAATAAATAGAATTAATTAAAATTGTTTTAAGATTTTTTCCGGAAGTTTTTCCTTTGGTATTAATGCTTAAAACTTAAATTATATACTTGCTGGGCATTTTTGGCTTACTCTTGCTTTGTAAATTCTTATTTCTGCCAGAAACAGATAAGGATAGAAGTGAATAACCTTGATAGACAGTAGAAGTTAGAGAAAATCTCTGCTGCGAGAGGTTGAAGAAGTTAGATGAATATGACAAGAGCATTAGGACAAAGGTATTTTCATTTGTATTTTAGTTGTTGTAAGTTGTAGAAGATTAGATTCTTGTTTCATACCATAACCTGTAAACGATCTGGATTCAAGGGGTTAATTGAATATTCTTTTATATATGTAAGGATTGGTTCGTGACACCAAATCTTGACCCCGGATTTGGGTTGTTACAGTTTTTGTTGGGTTTTTGACACCCGAAGGGGCCCGAAAAAGTCATTTTTCGAGAAACGAGAAAATTCCTAAAATAACTGGATGTTCAGAATAGTGATATGGTACAATCCATACTAGGCAAAATAAGGCCAAATATTTTATTTAAAATATCAGCTATTAAAACAAAGTTCGGGTTGTATAACTTTTGATACGAAAAATTTTAACACCAAATAAAATACTAGATAAATATCCGGAAAATACCCTGACTACACAAAACACATATAACATATAACAACTAGGGTTTTATGACTAAATACACTTAATGACATAATAAAACACATTATTCATCTTTATTATGATATAATACAATCGTAATTTCCCAATCGTTACATCCTTCACCCTTAATAGGATTTTGTCCTCAGAATCTCACTAAGAAAATAATTGGGGATATTTTTTAATATTTTACTCTCAAGTTCCCAGGTTGACTCTTCAACCATAGGGTTTCTCCACAAAACTGGTACTAAAGGTACAGACTTATTTCTCAATACTCTCTCCTGCCGATCTAGAATTCTTATTGCTTGCTCTATATAAGAAAAATCAGCTTGAATCTCTATCGGCTCATATTCTATTATATGCCTCGAATTAGGATTATATCTCTTAAGCATTGACACATAGAATACATTATGAATATGCTGCATGTGAGGCGGTAAGGCTAATTCATACGCGACCTTTCCGACTTTCTTCAAGATTTCAAATGGACCAATGTATTGTGGCTTCAGTTTGCCTTCATTGCCAAATTATGTTAATCCTTTCCATGGTGATATTTTCAGTAGCACATATTCCCCTTCTTGGTAATCTATATCCTTCCTGGTTTAATTCACATATTTTTGTTGTCCATTTTGCGATGCTTCTAGTCACTTCTGAATAACCTCGACTTTTTCCTTGGTCTGTTGAATCAATTCTAGACCTAGAATTTTACGTTCACCAACTTTATCCCAGTAAACAGGTGATCTGCACTTCATAAGGTGGTACTCCAATTCTTGCATGATAGTTGTTATTGTAATAAAATTCAACTAATGGTAAATGTTCTTCCCAACTGCCTTCGAAATCTATTGCACATACTCATAGCATATCTTCAATTGTCTGGATTGTTCTTTCACTTTGCCCATCCGTCTGTGGATGATACGGTACTCATATTCAATTTGGTGCCTAAGCATTCCTGAAATTGTCTCCAGAATCTTGAATTGAAACATGGATCTTTATCAGATACTATGGAAACAAGAACTCCATGTCGCATCAAAATCTCTTTGAGATATAAGTGTACGAGTTTGTCGAGCGAAGATCTTTTATTGATTGGAAGAAAATGCGATGAATTTGTTAGTCGGTCGATGATAACCCAAATTGCATCATAATTTGCTCTGGTTCTTAGAAGTCCTACCAAAAATCCATCGCTAGATATTCCCATTTCTATTCCGGAATATCCTATGGTTGTAGTAATCCGCTTGGACGTTGATGTTCTGCTTTGACACGTTGGCACGTATAACATTTACTTACCAATTCCGTTATTTCTTTCTTCATATCTGGCCACCAAAAGTTTTTCTTCAAATCTCGATACATCTTTGTGCTTCCTAGATGAATGAAATATCTGGAGTTGTGAGCGTCTGGTAAGATTTCTTCTTTTAATTCAGGTATATTAGGTACCCAAATCCTTGATGAAAATCGTAGAATTCCCTTATCATTTATCTGACTGGTAATTTCTTCTCCTGTTAGACTGTCGTCTTCTTGACTCATTACCTCCTCTTAACATCTTCGGATCTTTTCCAGTAGTTCGGGTTGAAATGTCATTGTATAATTAATTTCAGTGGATTCCCTTGGAACACGAACCTCAATTTCCAAATTTTCAATTTCTCTGACCAATTCTTCCGAAGAAGTTAACATATTCAATCTTTTATCTGACTTAGCGCATCTGCTACGATGTTTGCTTTTCCTGGATGATAACTGATTGTAGCATCATAATCCTTGATCAAATATAGCCATCATCATTATCTCATATTGAGTTCCTTCTACGTAAAGATATACTTTAGACTTTTGTGATCTGTGTAAATTTCACACTTCTTGCCATAAAGATAATGTCTCTAAAGCTTCAGCGCGAATACGATTGCGGCTAATTCCAGATCATGCATCGGATCTGTTCATGAGGTTTCAGTTGTCTAGAAGCATATGCAATTACGATACCGTGCTGTATTAATACGCATCCTAGTCCTCGGTAGGAACCATATCTGTAAATAACAAAATCTCCTTGATCATCTGGTAGCACAAGTACAAGTGTAGTCACCAGTCGGTTCTTCAATTCCTGAAAACTTTCTTCATATTTTCCATCCCATATGAACTTTTCATTCTTTCAATTCAACTTGGTTAATTACGCATAGCTATCTTTGCAAAGTCCTTAACAAATCTTCTGTAATAACTGGGTAATCCCAAGAAACTTCTAAGTTCTGTCGGTGTCTTTGGTATTTCCCAATTCAATACAGCTTCAATCTTTACTGGATCGAATTTAATTCCTTCATTACTGATTATGTGGCCTAAAAATTGTACTTCTCTTAACCAGAATTCACATTTTGAAAACTTCGCATACAGTTGTTCGTTTCTTAAGATTTCCAAAGCGATTCTTAGATGCTCGACATGTTCTTCTTCAGTCTTCCAGTAAATCAAGATGTCATCAATAAAAACAATAACAAATCTCTCCAAATATCTCTTGAATACTATGTTCATCAAATCCATGAACGCGGCAGGTTCATTAGTTAAACCGAATGGCATTACGAGGAACTCATAATGTCCATATCTTGTACGAAAAGCAGTCTTTGGAATATTTTCAGCCTTGATCTTCAATTGATGGTACCCTAACCTTAAATCTATCTTAGAAAACCATGCGACTCCTTTTAGCTGATCAAACAAATCATCGATCCGTGGTAAATGATACTTATTCTTGATAGTCAACTTATTCAGTTCATAATAAACAATACATAATCGCATATTTCCATCTTTCTTCTTCACAAACAATACCGGTACAACCCATGGGGATACACTAGGTCTTATAATTCCTTTGTCCAGAAGATCTTGTAATTGCATCGCCAACTCTTTCATTTCAACTGGTGCCATTTGATATGGAGCTTTCAAAACTGCTTCCGTACCTAGTGCTACATCAATAGTAAATTCGATTTCTCGATCTGGTGGTAATCCTGAAAGTTCATCTGGAAAGACATCCGGAAACTCACACACAATAAGAATATCTTCAATTCTCAGACTTTACTTTTTAGTATCCAATACATAAACCAATAAACTTTACATCCTTGACGTAGTAATCGTTTAGTCTGGTTTATCGTCAGGAACTTTTTCTGTTGTTTATCACCACTAAATATTACCATTGCATTATTGACAGTTCACAATTTTACTTTCTTATTCGCACAATCGATCTAAGCATTATTACCGGCTAACCAATCCATTCCTAGAATAACATCAAACATTCCTAACTTGAAAGGTATCAACTCAATTAAGAAATGATGTCCTGTTATTCCGATATCGCATTCTGGATATATTCGATCTACAAGAACCTGGTCATCAATCGCTAATTTTATAATTAACGTCTCGCCCAATTACATTTCACAACATATCTTATCAATAAAGTCTTTAGAAATAAAAGATCTTGTGGCTCCAGAATCAGTTAATACTTTTGCGTCTACAGAATTCACAGAAAGCATACCTACAACCACATTGTGCACAACTTACTTCATAGTCATATTAAAAGTTCTCGCTTTAGGCTGGTTCTGTTGTGGTGGGGGTGGTAGTGCCAATATCCTCTGAACGTTGGCTTCCATCGCTGGTCCCCTACAATCTCTGGCAACATGCCCTTTTCTCCCGCACTGGAAACATGTAACATCTACCTTGCTTGTTGGGCATTCATTGTAGTAGTCTCCTTTCTATTTACACTTGAAACATGTCACATTTTCCTTGTTGCAGATGCCTGTATGATTCTGACCACATGTCTTATAGTATGGAAATGGTGGTCTGATAATCCTCTGCTAGTTTGGGACTTGGAAACGATTACCTGCCCTCTGATTTTCTTGTTCTATCCTTTTAAAATTTATATTTTTCTGAGCTTAAAATCACGGCTTTTTGTTAGAACGGCTTCGAAAATTTCCTTGTCCCTTTTTCTTTTGGGACATTTCACTTTCCCCTTCGATAATCATGGATTTCTGAACCACGGCCGTGTATGCCACTCTGCTATGGATCCATGGCTGCAATCCTCGCTGGAATCTCTTAGCCCATTCTCATCAGTATCCACTTGTTCCAGAACAAACCTAGCCAATTCTGTAAACTTGGCTTCATATTCAATCACTGACATGTTCCCTTGCTTCAATTCTAAGAATTTGATTACCATCCGGTTCTTCATATAACGAGGAAAATATTTCTCCAGAAACAATTCAGTGAACCTATCCCAAGTCACGATGCCTTCACCATCTAAAGCTTTCTTAGATTCTCACCAATAATTAGCTTCTCCATTCAGGAAATAGCTCACAAAATCAGTCTTCTGATCCTCTTCAACTTTTGCTAACGCAAATGCTTTTTCTATCTCTTTTAGTCAGTCCATTGCCTTAGTAAGGTCCATTGTGCCCTCAAACTCTGGAGGCTTTACTGATTGAAAATGATTAAAGGTAACAACATGCACAACTGGTGGTATTTGTGTTTCAAGATGGGGTGGCTGTTGTAATATTTGCTTCTGAAACTTTTGCTGTTATTGCTGCATTTGCTGCTGCATCATTAACATATGTTGTTGCATCAGATGGAACATTTGGTTCATGGCTTCTGAAAATAAAACAAGTAGTTCTTTTAATAATTTTAATGAACAGTTGATAATGGATGAAGAAACAATTTGATTGGGGTTAAAACAAAGATTTTAAAAAATTTAGGTTTTTAAGCAAATCATTTGATATAAATTAAAATGTTAAATAAATAGAGTGAACAACATTATTTTAAACATTTCATTTATCTTTTCAGAATTAAACAAAGTTTAAAGATATGGAAATACTATAAAATAGTAAAGTAAATGTAAATGCTATAAAGACAGAAAATTTAGGTAAATGGAAGAAAAATGTTGAAAAAGGTTTATTCTATATAACAGACACCAACATCAGGTGTTAGTGCTTGATACAAAAGTCCACCATAACTGTTGCTGATCAAAACTGGGTACTACACATATATCTAGTCTCAATATAACTATATCTGCCTCTATCTACATATATCACATATACTACAAGATCCCGATCCAATTGTCATACATCAGAACCCAGGAGGAATACAGTATAACTCCCGCCGAATGGTCTCAAGAACGGACTGAGCAAGATGAGCGGCTCTATGAAATTCTGCATATGTATGAGTCCCATCATGAATCAATGTATCGAACTCAAGAGAAGCGTTGTAGATGGTCTGCTGAGTCTCTGCCTTAATAAGTAGTCTCGCTGAAGTGCTGATAAAGGTCCTCTATCTCTCTGATCAAATAATCCCATAATCTCACAACACTAGGATCTTCAATAATGCACCTCCTCCCTCATGTCACTATACTCATGATAAGGCACATTGTGCGGCTCTCTAACCTGACCAACTGATTCCTGAGACGAAACTCTGTGTATCCTCGCAACATCCTTCTATGGCAATCCTAACTGTAAACCTATATCGTGCTCTCTCATTCCCTCAATAGGGACATCTAAAATATCTCCGGGGCTGGAGCATACACATGTAAAGGAAGTGGAGCTGCTGCTGGTGGAAGCTCTTGCTCTATTTCAGGTATAAACTGGTACTTCAGAGGTAATTGGGGTGGTAGCAATGGATCGATGAAGTCTAGGGGATCAAACATCTCTACAGGATCCGGTAACTGCTCCGGTGCTGGTACGGGCTCCTGGGGAATCTGTGCCGGTGGTATCCGTACTGGTGCCTCTACTGACACTAGTGGGACTACCGGAGCTACTGGTCCTGTCACTATCCTCTCGGATGTTGATGACGCCATCTGATAATATAGCCAAAACACAAGACAAGATAGGGTCACTTAGCATTCCTAGAGCTTATAAATTCCTAATCTTAAAATCTATCTAACCCTAACAATCTTATTCCTATCTTATGTGATCTTCCTATCTTATCTTAATCCTTATATTCTTGTTTCAGGGACCAAAACCTATAGCTCTGATGCCAAACTGTAACGCCCTCCAAATCCGGGGTCTAGATATGGGGGTTACTTACTAATCTTCAACCATACAAACCTGTATAACAATTATGCAAATATATATCTAACCCCTTTAAATCCATCCAGGATCTTTTAAGGTTGAGGTATGAAAACAAAAACAACACACTATCTTAATTACAAACCTAAATATAACATCTCATAGAACTCTCTGTATTACAAACCATTATCTAAACAAGTTTTAACTAAATTTATTTTATTCCAAACACACACCACATCTATCTATACTACACCTGCTCATGTGGCTCAAAACTCTCCTCTTTTATCAGGATCAGCACCTTTGGTGCTAGAGGATCCCACTGCTTGACATGCTTCTTTACCACGTGAGTCCGAATATGTTTCTTCTCTTTCTTGACTGAAAAAGACAAAGTGAATAACAATAAAAGGGGTGAGCCATAATTTGCTCAGCAAGTCCACAATATGTTTACAGTATTATAAGAAAGCTAAATGAAACGGTAATCTGATTGTATCTAGAAGCGAATGCATGATATGCCTTTTGAATCTCTTGGAATGTCAGAACTGAAAAATGCTGAGGGGCGTTTCAAGCCATCTATTGAGGAAGCTCCTGCACTCGAGCTTAAACCTTTGTCTGAACACTTGAGGTATGCATTTTTAGGGGATGCATCTACTTTTCCTGTTATTATTGCATCTGACCTTTCAGGCAGTGATGAGGAAAATCTCTTGAGAATTCTGAGAGAGTTCAAATCGGCAATTGGTTGGACTATAGTAGATATCAAGGGAATCAATCCTTCTTACTCAATGCATAAAATTTTGCTAGAGGAAGGAAGTAAGCCGACAGTTGAGCAACATAGAAGGCTAAATATGATCATGAAAGAGGTCGTGAAGAAGGAAATTGTCAAGTGGCTAGATGCAGGGATCATCTATCCTATTTCTGACAGTTCTTCGGTGAGCCCAGTTCAGTGTGTGCCGAAGAAAGGAGGCATCACAGTGGTTGCTAATGAGAAGAATGAGCTCATTCCTACTCGAACAGTCATACGGTGGAGAGTTTGCATGGATTATAGGAAGCTGAACAAGGCCACGAGGAAGGATCACTTCGCTATTCCCTTTATTGATCAGATGTTTGACAGGTTGGCTGGGCATGAATACTATTGGCTTCTGGATGGCTAATCGGGCAATAATCAGATTTGCATTGCTCCAGAAGATCAAAAAAAGACTACCTTCACCTATCTGTTTGGTACTTTTTCCTTTAGAAGAGTTTCTTTTGGGTTTTGTGGTGCACCTGCCACATTTCAGAGATGCATGATGGCTATCTTCTTAGACATGATTGGTTAGAATGTGGAAGTGTTCATGGATGATTTCTCCGTGTTCGCAGATTCTTTCGACGAGTGCTTGCAAAATCTTGGCGCAGTTCTTAAAAGGTGTGTTGAGACCAATCTGGTTCTCAGTTGGGAGAAATGTCACTTTATCGTGCAACAGGGCATCATTATTGGGCACAAGGTCCCTAGAAAGGTCTTGAGGTGGACAAGGCCAAGGTGGGGGTCATTGAAAACCTTCTGCCACCAATTTTTGTTAAGGGGATTCACAGTTTTCTTGGTCATGCGGGTTTCCAACGGCGGTTCATCAAGGGCTTCTCTAAAATCTCTAAACCATTGTGCAATTTAATATAGAAAGATGTCCCTTTCAAGTTTGATGATGAGTGTCTAGCTGCTTTTGAGAGCTTAAAGAAGAGTTTGATTACGACACCTGTCATAACTGCACCTGATTGGGATGAGCCGTTTGAAATGATGTGCGATGCAAGTGACTATGCAGTTAAATCAGTTCTGGGCAAATAAAGAACAATATATTTCATGTGGTCTACTATGCTAGTAAGACCCTCAATGGTGCTCAACTGAACTATACTACTACTGAGAAGAAGCTATTGGTTATTGTCTACAGTTTTGAGAAGTTTCGTTCTTATTTGCTTGGGACAAAGGTGACAGTGTTCACTAATCACGCTGTAATTCGCTATCTCATCTGGAAGAAGGACTCGAAGCCTAGACTGATTCGATTAGTTCTTTTACTTCAGGAGTTTGAGTTAGAGATCAAGGATAGAAATCGTACTGAGAATCAAGTTGCTGATCATCTCTCTCATTTAGAAGATCCAAGTACAATTTCACAGGATAAGACATTGATAAATGAGTATTTTTCCGATGAGCAATTATTTGGCGTGCAAGAAGAGGAACCGTGGTTCGCAAACATTGTGAACTACCTTGTGAGCAACATTATGCCTTCAGACTTGTCTTCTTCTCAAAGGAAGAAGTTTCTTCATGAGGTGAAGTGGTACATGTGGGATGAGCCATTTTTGTTTCGGAAAGGAGCTGACCAAATCATCAGGTAATGTATTCCGTACAGCGAGACGGAGGGTATCTTGAGAGACTGTCATTCAACTGTTTATGGAGGCCACTATGGTGGAGAAAAGACAACAGCTTGTATCTTTCAAGCAAGATTCTTCTGGCCTACATTGTTTAAGGATGCACATTAGTTCGTTTTGAAGTGTGATCGCTGCCAGCGTGTTGGTAATGTGTCCAAGAGGGATGCGATGCCTCTTAATATGCTTCTCGAAGTTGAGGTCTTCGATGTTTGGGGAATAGAATTCATGGGGTCTCTTGTCTCATCTTGCAATAATCAGTATATCTTGTTGGCGGTCGATTATGTGTCAACATGGGTCGAAGTTAAAGCTTTTAAGATGAATGATGTGAAGGTAGTGCTTAATTTTTTTCACATGCAGATATTCACAAGATTTGGGACTCTAAGAATCATAATCAGTGACGAGGGATCACAATTCTGCAATCGCAAGTTCACTGCTATGATGAAAAGTTATAATGTAAATCATCGCATTGCTACAGCCTACCATCCTCAGACTAATGGTAAAGCTGAGGTATCTAACAAGAGAAATTAAGCAAATTCTGGAGAAAATTGTATGTCCATCGAGGAAGGATTGGTCTTTGAATCTTGATGAAGCTGTTTGGGCGTATCGAACAACATTCAAGACTCGGCTAGGCATGTTACCATTTCAAATGGTTTATGATAAAGGATGTCATTTGCCTATGGAGCTAGAGCACAAAGCATATTGGGCTTTGAAGAAATTGAACCTTGATATGGATGTAGCTGGAAAGAAAATGATGCTTCAATTGAATGAACTCGATGAGTTTCGATTTGAAGCATATGAGAACAACAAATGTATAAGGAGAAAGTCAAGAGGTGCCATGATACGGGTCTAGTTCTCAAATCATTTGTGCCTGGGCAACAAGTTCTGTTGTTCAACTCTCGTCTCCGTCTTTTTCCAGGAAAGTTGAAGTCAAGATGGTCAGGGCTGTTTATTATCAAAACTGTGTTTCCTCATGGAGCGGTGGAGATTTTTGAGAATGATCCAGGCCAATCATTCAAGGTGAATGGATAGCATCTGAAGCATTACTATGGAAATACGGCAAAACGTGAGGTGGTTAGTGCCGTTCTATTGTCCACTTGATCTCGGAATTCTACTTCAAGCTACCGACGTAAACCAAGCGCTTCTTGGGAGGCAACCCAAGCTTGTTGTACATTAGTAGAAGATAGAAGGAAGAAAAAGCAAAAGAAAAGACAAAAAAAATCAGAAAAATAGAAAATATGGTGTTTTTTCTAGAAGCACGGCATGCCCGCACTGCCTGGAGGGGTGGTCGCGCTGAAAGTACAGAAGTACAGCGCGCCCGTGCTGGGAAGAGGGGCGACCGCACTGGAACTCCAGAGATAAGGCCGCCCACGCTGCCTGGTGGGGCGGCCGCGCTAACCCCTTGGTGAAGAAAAAAAATCAGAAAAATGAAAATTCCAAACAAAAACCAACACACCAGCCGAATTTCCCTCCCCCACTTCCCTTAATTCTTCTCCTTATCAATTTTTACAACCCATTATCCCTACTAATCCCATATTCTTAACCCACTTCTGTTCTAATTCTAATTCTCAATCTCTATATATACATACACTTATACACAATCATCTCCACCATACTTTTCAATTCTCAAACCTAAATATCTCTTATACACTTCTCTTTTCTCAACTTATTCAAATCTAATGGCTCCAAAGAAAGCAAGGTGTCATGTTAGCAGCACCACCACCGATTCTTCGAGTGTTGGGGGTACGTGGCCTAGGTTTGCTACTCTGGAAGCTGAAGTACAGTATACGAGGCTGTTCACGAAGCAGATAGCGAAGGAGAGGGGTTTCCTACCATCAGGTAAGGATGGTAAGCTGCTTGAGATGATTTTGTAGATGGGTTGGGTTTCTTTTTGCGAGGCACCTGCTGCTATGCCTATGAGTGTTGTTCACGAGTTCCATGCGAACACGAAGGTGGATAAGAATGGAATTACGGTGGTGAAGGGGTTGACGATAGATTACTGTCTTGAGGCTATTCTTCGGGTGATTAACCAACCCGGGAGACAGCCGGCTAAGGAGGATTGGGTGACTAAGACCGGGAAGGATTTTGATTTGGACTTGATTGTTGCTACGGTGTGTGTCCCAAACACCCACCGGAAATTTAAGAGGGGTTCGAAAGAGTATGCCACTTTCCCTGCCTCATGCATGAACAGGTTTGCTCGTGCTTGGAACTCTTTTATCTCTGCGAACATCATGCCTTTTTCTCATGTGTATGATGTTATTATGGATCGGGCAAAGTTGTTGTGGGGGATATTGCAGGGAGATTATGTGGATCTTGGCTCCATTATTTATGAGGGTATTCTGAGGTTTTGCGTGGGAGAACTACGGGGTCTATCCATTATGCGTCGATTGTGATAAAGTTTTGTGTGGTGGTGGGAGTTCATTGGCTCGCATACGAGCAACTTCAGTTACCTAGTGCCCCTATTGACAATTTAATGATCTCAGTGATGCAGGACTGGTTTGGTGGGAAGGTTGATGAGAAGGGCCTGGGGTACTCTTATGGGGACATCAGATGGGTAAGGTCGGTTCTTCGCAACAGCAACAACAGCAGGAGGTAGAGTACAGTATTGGTTTGGGTTCGGCGCAGTATAAGCGCTTGGCGAGGCAGATGGATGCGATGTATGACATCCATAGCAGGTTTGCACAGGATCTTACCCAGGCGTTGGGTACAGCTTTTAGAGCCACGGGAGTTGACATTCAGTGGCCAATTTTTGGTGAGGATTCTATGTACCCGCCTCCTAATACTCCACCCGCGGAGGGCGATGACCATCCTGATTCTGAGTAGGTATGCCTTGATTCCTTACTATTACCTTCACTGAAGACAGTGAAACTTTTAAATTTGGGGATGGTAGTTCGGGAATATTTGTGTGTGAGTTCATTTAGTTGCATATTCATGCTAGTTTAGTTCATATAGTTTGCATATTTGTCATATAGTGATTTGTTTTCATTTTTTTGTTTATTTGTTATCATGTTAGGGTATTGCATATAGTTGTATTGGCATTATATCGTGATCCCTTAAGTTTGCTTTTCCGATTAATTTATGAAATTGATTCGAGTGTAGTGATGTCGTATAGAGGAATGTTAAGTCCTAACGAATTGATTTACATGCTAGAAACAAGAAGGAATTTTTCACTAAGTCTTATAGGTTACTTGCGTGCTAGATCCTGATCATGGCTAGTTGTTTTTTGTGGTTTAATTACTTGTTTATGTCTAGAATTTATGATATTCTCTTAGTGGCAAAGTAACATGGATTTATTAAAATTGGAGAAAAATATTGGATTTCATTGCTAGTTGTGGCTAGGTGTCAAATGGCTAGTAGCCGGCTCATATTTATATGAGTAGTCTAGGGTTGAGCGAGATGGAGCGAAACGCACTCGTTCATAAATTGTTGAAAAAAAGAGAAAAAATAAAAAAAGAAAAAAAGAAAAAAAAGAGAGAGAAAAAGAAAAAAATATGTGTTATGCATAATTGATCACGAGTGAGCTCTTTAATACTCAAGTTATTAAGTTATAGGGGACTTTGTGCCTAGTGACCTAAGGCTTTTATAGTCTGGGAGCCGCTAACTAATGCTCGCTACATGGGTATTATTGCATAATTCTTTTGTGGACCTCACTCATTCCACGATGAAATAAGCATATTTTTGTTTGTTATGTGTTATAAATAAAAGCATGAATCATTGTATAACTCGGACTAAATTGAAGTGTTGTCAGTCATTTTGAGTTTATCATTTATTTTGTTTATAACCATGTGAATGCCTTGATGAGTGGTGAGTTATGATTATTGATATAGTTGCGAGAGTATATCTGTTAAGCAATTGCACGCATGCACATTTCTGGTTGGTGAGTTGATTTGTGGGATTTGATTGAACTTTGTGCGAATAATTGCATTTGTTGAGATGTTGCTCATTGGTTGGTTTATTTATTCTGAGGGGATGGTTGCATTCATTTTAGTTGTATTCATGCATTTTTATTTCTTGTTCTTTGAGTCTGTTCATGCTTGAGGACAAGCATCGATTCAAGTTTGGGGGTGTGTTAAGTGGCATTTATATCCACTTAGAACGCTTCATAAAGGCTCGAATTGGTGTTTTGTACTCAAATTATTTATGTATTTGATGTGTTTTTATAGTGTTTTACATTTCAGGGCATAATTGGAAGAAGGAAAGGTTTTTACATTGTTTGTGTGCTAGAAGAGTGTTAGGATGGAGCCTCGGTCAAATGCATGAAGAAACCAGCAAAAGAAAGCAAGAAAATTAAGTTTTGGCAGAAGCACAGGGCGGCCGCGCTAGGTTTTCAGAATGTCAGGGCGGCCGCGCCGCTTCACAGAGCGACCGCGCCAGGTCGAATTTTGAGAATCCCGATTCTATTCTGAGACTGATTTTCTGGACTTCTATTTGAGTTGGGATGCTATATAAGGACTCTTTTAAGACATTTTTCATAACGGAGAGTAAGGAGAAGGCAATGAGAAGACCTAGGAGCACAAATACAACAAAGGAGAAGAAAAGCTTGTTTTTACTTGTGATTCTTTGCTTAAGTTGTAATCTTGGATGCTTGTTTTCTTGTTTGTTGAACCTAATACTCTTGATTACGTACTTTGATATATATTTTCAGTTTATAAAGACTTAGTTTATTATACCATGCTTTCATCGGAACTCACGGTGATGATGAGTTCAGTTATGAACTAATCATAATCGTGGGGTTATAACGGATTTTCTTATGGATTTTAATAGTTAATTTGTTTCGATATCTTAGTATGTGGTGATTGTATGATATCCTAGTACTGGTTGTGCTTATTCGTCTTATGAGCGTCGCGAACTTATAAGATAGCGTGTTAATCTCTATTGAAGCGACAGTGAATTTAGAGGTTTAAAACTTGCCATGCTAGCATTGGTTCATGTAATTGTTATACATGATTCATAGGTAATTTTAACCATCTTACTTGCCCTATGTAATCATGATAGATAACTTGCACATTAAACCTTTATGTTGTCAAATTTTGTAGACATATAGGGTCTCAACATAATTGTTGTCTAGTCAGCTTCTATCTCTTTTATGGATGTCTGGTAGTAGGGTATTCGTACAACAACAGTTGGCATTTACTTGTTTCGTGTTATCTGATTAGTTATCATCACCATTGCATGCTAAGATTAAGAACAATGACTTTGAATGTAGTAATGAAGTTAGAATCCCATGTTTGTCTCATAAAAGTAATGGAACCTCAATTCTCTTAGTTAATGCTATTTAGTATAATCTCTTAGTTTAATCAAAACCCAAATTTTTATTTGTCTTAGCATTGAATGATAGCCATATCATTGTTGTATAAGTGCATAAATTAAAGTTAACCTAAACCAGTCTCTGTGGGAACGAAATAGAAAGAATTCTATATTACTTGCGAACGCGTATACTTGCATGTAATTTTAGCGCGTGTTTTCGTCCTAACACTTATCGTCTACCCATCCGATTAAAACTGACTCATATACTAATTACTAACAATTAGGACTCGATTAACCACATAATTCACATAGCACATAAGTCACATAGTCATTCTAGGTTTAAAAATATTTTAAGAATCAAAATCAGATCAATATTCGCATTATCGAACTATATCTGGCTCGTTTCCTCATTTTCGAATTTATTAGACTCGTGCCTATAATTAATAGGGTCTATAAGTAAATAAATATCGAAAGCCGACTCGATCCTAAAAGAAATTAAGATTTAAAATTATTTTTATTGAAAATAAATCATTTTTCTGAGTGGAAGGGCTTTTGTTTCGTTTAAATCAGATAAACGATTCAATTATTATTAAATAAATAGTGATAAATTAATTCATTATTCAAAATAATCAATTATTCAAAATAATTGAACCTCAAATATATTTTTAAATAATTATTTGGGAAAAATCGGAATTAAAAATGATTTTTTCATAATTTTTGGAATTAAAATGAATTTATAATGAATTATTTAAAATAAATTGATTAATTATTAAAATAGATAATCATTTTTACATTATTTTTAATTAATAAATAAATAATAAATAATTAAAGAAATAAATAGTTTCAAATTTTAGAAAATATTTGAGATTTATTTATAAAATAAATGAATTAATTAATCAATTAATTTTAAAAAATAAAACTAATTTTTTATAGTTTATAAAAATAAAAATAAAATTCATTAACAGTTTTTCTGAAAATGGAATTGGGCAAAAACAAATCAAAACCGGGTCACTTAAACGGGTCAAACGGGTCAAAATCCGGGTCATGAAGAACATGACCGGAATTTACCCAGAATCCGGCGACCGGAACAGATTCCGGCCAGCCATTTTCAGGCCAAAAACGTAACCTTTTGGTTCATTTTTTAGCTGGAATCAATTCCAAATCACTTCGTCTTTCTGATTCAAGCCAAAACTAACCGTAAAAACCCCTGGTTTAGATTCTCCGATCAAAAACCCAAGAACTCCGGCCAAACTTCGATTTGACTCATTTGTACATGGAACTTTAATTTTAAAACCTCAAATCATAGCTTATTCAGTATACAATCAAAGCCCTAACATCTATCAAACCAAAAATCATTCAAACTCAAAAATGTATAAATCAAAAATTCGTATAAAACCCAATAATCAAACTATCAATTACAGCTATCTTTTGATAAATTAAATAACATGAATTGATTATAAACTATCATATAAAGCTATTCAAACCATAAACTTCATCAGATAACCCCAGAATCAAAATCCCCTAATTCAGACATGAACCCTAGAAATCGAAATAAAAAATCCACGAATTGAAACATGATATTGATTACATAAACCGGAAGAACGGATCAAAACCTTCGATTTAAGTACTTACACGACTGTATTTGATGCCGGAAATCGATCAAAATCTTTGCTTGATTGTTCTACCCGAAATCAAAGTTCCGACCCGAATTCTAGAGAGTTTTCTGAATTTTCAGTATTTTTAATAAATTTAATTATAATTAATTAAAAAAATAGGATATTTATAGTAGTAAAAATAATAATCCTAATTAAAATTAAGGCCCTAATTATACATCTAATAAAATTAATTGGCCTTTAATTAATAATTTTTTAGTATTAATTTTTTTGATTTTAATATTAAATATATACAATATATATGCCAAAATTTCTCAAAAATTATGAATAATTTAAAAATACAATGAGATTGTATAATTGAAAGTCCCAAAATTTTATAAAAATAAAAATATGATTTTTGTGGGGGTTTTGACACCCGAAGGGGCCCAAAAAGTCACTTTTCGTGAAATGAGAAAATTCCTAAAATAATTGGATGTTCAGAATAACGATATGGTACAAGCCATACTAGGCAAAATAAGGCCAATTATTTTATTTGAAATATCAGCTATAAAAACAATGTTCGGGTCGTATAACTTTTGATACGAAAACTTTTAACACCAAATAAAATACCTGATAAATACCAGAAAAATACCCTAACTACACAGAACACATATATCACATAACAGCTAGGGTTTTATAACTAAAAACACTTAATGACATAATAAAACACATAATTCATCTTTATTATGATATAATACAATCGTAATTTCCCAGTCGTTATAAGAATGATTAGTCGAGGATATGCAAATATAAAAATGGTTACCTATTAAGTGATAAGTGTGATATAGCTTATAATAGGAAAGAAAATGATACGATTGGGGTAGAAAGTTAGATATTCTGAGAAACGTCAGGAATTGATAAGGTTTCTGATTAGGGTTTGTTTTGTATTGTAGATTCGGAAAGCGAAGCTATTCATTCTAGGAAAGGCAAAGAGGCTTTAAGTGGAAGTAGCTTATTTTCAGTGAAACAGGAAAGCTTGTGAGACAAGTAACTATGATTTCTTACTAGTTGTAATTCGATCACAGAGGATTGATATGATATACATTGATAGAATAAATTATCTGATTGATACAAATGATGAATATAAATTGTTTAACCTTGTTGTTGACCTATTTTATTTCAAGCACCTTACCCTACTTTCATTATACCATGAGTTCCACTAAAACCCTTGATCTTCAATATTTCGTTAAAACTTGTTGTTTAATACCTTGTTACATAGATCTTTATAACAGTAAATCTGACATTTTTCAACGTATTGTCTCTTGAGAACCGTCTTGCTAATGACTTTGACAATACCTATTTTTAGTGATTGCTCATTTCCTCAGTTTACATTTCCTCGTATTAATTACCTATTTCCCCCTTGAACTCTTGAATTGAACCTAAAAATGATTTTCGAATTGAAAGAGTTCAAATAATTTCAATTACTGGTAATGTTAAAAAGAATCTAGTTAACACTTACGTGTTTTTCCAATATAAAGGTTTTTCTAATGAATTTCTAAATATTGGATACAGACGTAAGAGGCTACTGGGACTAGTCCAGTGACTTAGGACGCTAGTGGGGCTAGTCCAGTATATATGATGAAATAACACCATAGGTACCTTAAAGACCGGATGGAGGTCGGTACGGGCTGATCACCCGTGTTATATTTAAAATATGGATAAGCCCAATCAAAAAGGGTTTTATGTTATTTAAAATGATGAAAAAGGTTTTCTTTTTATTGTGCAATAAGCACTATCTCTTGAATTGTAATTTGAATTTGACTTAGAATGATTTGAAACTGTCGTTTATTGATTAAAATATCTTGGAATTGTTGAAATCTATTGAGAACCCTGTTATTTAATCCTCAAACTGAATATTCATCACTTGAACCTCAAATCCCTTCAATCCTTATCCCGAGATCCTTTCCTAGATATATTATAAAACTGCCACCTAGTTTATTGATATTTTAAATGTCGTTATTGTTTTGATATTAGAACTGTATAATGGTTACTTGATGACCCGTTTAGCTCATTTATTTGTGATGATCTAACCAGAAATTCCAAAGATTTCCAATCTGTTCATCCCCCAGAGTTTGTAGGATTGCCCGATCCGATTAAAATACTGTCCTGGTTAAGAGAAATACAGAAAGCTTTTGAGTTAGCAGAAGTTAAGGATGAAAAAAGACAAAGTACACAAGTTATTTACTTAAGGAGGAAGCTAGTCATTGGTGGGAATCTACCAAAACATTGCAAGAAGAAGAAGCTATCTCTTGGAAGAAGTTTACAGAATTATTTTTGGAAAAGTATTTACCGAGTTATATGCAAGATCAATTGTAGATGAGGTTTTCTGGATTTAAAGCAAGAGAATATGACTGTGGCGGGGTATGAGGTGAAGTTTTCAGAGTTAGCAAGATTTATGCCAGAATACATGAATACATAGGCTAAGAAAGCTAAAGGATTTCGGCAACGAATTAAATCATGGATTCAAAGTCAAGTGGCTCTTATTGAGATAATAACATATGATGTTGTGGTACATAAGGTAATGATTAATGAATGAGAAGGAGAAAGAGAAGTAACTAAGAGAGAAAATAAAGGAAAGAAAAGGAAGTTTGAGGATTCAGATCAGGACTAAGGAAGCTCTAAGTTTAGGGGAAACTTTGGGAAGAATGTTACCAATGTCAGTCATAAATTCCAGAAGTTTAAGCCTGTAAATGGGAGTCAATAGAATCGCTTTCAGAAAACCGGACATCGATGAAGGATAATAGGCCTTCAATCTCGGAATATAAATTCTGTGGAAAGAGCATCCTGGAAAGTGTAACAAGCTCAATGTGACATATTGTAAGTGTAACCAAAAAGGTCATTACTCATCGGAATGTCCACGTGTTGCGGGAAGATCAGAGTTGACATGTTTTAAATGTGGAATAGTTGGTCATATGGAAAGGAATTGTATGGAGCCTATTCCGAAGACTAATGTTTTTGTGGCGCCCCGAAATCCGGGGTCAGGGATCTAGGAGGCCACACCATCTTGAATCCTGTATAACACTTATCTCGTACCACAATATATAAATACTCACACCTTTAAGACCCCACACTTATTAACACACACACACACACTTACAGGTTATTATCTTGGAAATGAACCATTCATTACTAGAGTATATCAATCCACAAGTGATAATTATTACAATCCCAAAAGTGATTAAGTCTTACCGCATAAATAACCTTTAAGTAAGGTTAGTCCATCGGCCAAATATTTGCTTCTTATTAATTATCTTATATAAGTCATACTTGTAAATAAGCCGGACTAAAAACAACTGAAAACCAATTCAGCTTATTCGATCTACCTGAGGTACGACACCAAACATCCTACGGAACAGCTGGTCGTTTCCTACCCGTTTCCTTGCTGTGAGTCTCATGATAGGCATCTTGATTCACTGGTGTGTTATGTCAATTTAAAAAAACAAGTGTGGGCTATAATGCCCAGCATAATAATGTACAGTATGAAATGACTGTATGATAAGCTCAAGTATAATTCCATATACGATAGATATGTTTATTAAAAATAGTTTTTCCTCGGTGCTACATACCTTCTTTCGAAAACAATACTTTTGTGGACTTATTATCCTGCGAATACCTTAATGGTAAACCCAGCACCTAGGCTTGGGTTACGGTATTGCATCACAATTCTAATTGTAAGAATAGGACATTCACTAGAGCCACCGCATACGACTATCAGTCGTACTACGGAAATCAGTAACCTTTTTTACTAGTAGAAGGATGACACCTTTGTATTCCGGTTATCACCCTTGTCGTATATGGGCTATATTTCCCATTTCGGGTATACACACACTTCGCAGGTCCTTAGGTACAAATAGTACCGTCTCCCACGGTACTGGCAGTCTCCTCAATACACGAAGTACTGGATCTCTACCCCTCCCTTGTCCTTTAAGAAATCCTATCATATCCCAAGAACTCGTACTCCTCGAGTTCCCAAAGCATTTAGCTTATTAATAGGCATAACTCATGTTGCTAACATACATATATATATATATGTACTTCCGAGAATTTTCGGAGGAAGTACTAGGATAATGTGAGTTGACCGTTGTCAACAAATGAATTAATGAGGGGGGGTTTCTTTTGAAACTATATTCAAAATATTTAAAATATGTCGATATAAATTTTTTCGACGGTCTGAAATTATACGAATGATTTTCTGAAATTCAGATTTTTTTTTAAATTGGGTTTTATGATTTTTAAATCATATTAAATCATTTAATAAATAATTAATAATTAAATAATAATTATTAAATAATTAAACCTCGAATAATAATATTTTAAAAGAATATTTGAAATGATATTCCTCAACTACTTTATGTTTAGATAATTTAAGTAATCTTTAATAATATAATTAATTGAGTTTGAAATGAATAATCGTTGGAGAATACTTCTCCTATATTAAATTAATAATCGAAATAATATTCGTTGTTCAAGTAAAATTATAGTTGAGGGAATAGGATCTTTAAAAATTGTTCTAAATAAATTCCAGGTATTTAATACTTCGCAAGTGGACATCGAGTCCCTTGGAATAAAATAAGTGCGGACTTTACACTACAAGAAAATAAGCCTAAATTCAACCGAATAAATTCAACCGGTCTAAATTCGACTGATTTCGATTGTTTTGTTGGGCACGGCTAAAGACAACCGCCCGCGGTTGAATTTAGTAATAAATGCGACCGGATTTTTTGTGCGGTTGAATTTGACTACATCGAAAAAATGGAGGGAATTTAGCCGCCAACTGAATTTTTTAACGCTCCTAAAATTAACCACTAACATTCGAATTTAGCCTTGCCAAAATGGCGTGATATTTTCCCGCTCCTTTTTTTTCAATTTGCTGAAATGGAAAAAAACGACTTCAATCGAAATCGGTTGAAATAATTAAAGTGACTACAAGCGGTTGTATTTAGTAAACGAAAATATACAAAAAATACTTAAAAATATAAATAGTATTATATATACTAAAAAATTCTATATTTATATACAAGGATAACATTCATCACATGCATAAATATTTATGGTAATTTTTTTTTAAAAAATAATCGAAACACAAATTCAGGACTAAACTCATGTTTGACTGTTAAATTGGCAAACCAAATAAAATTATGTTGATATGAAACTTTGGTTATATCACTAATATATATTTATTGACATCGATCCATACGATTAGATCGATGAAAAATATTTTTAAAATAATCGAAATACAAATTCAGGACTAAACGCTAGTTAGCTGGACTAGTCAAACTGAAGTTCGACTGTTAAAATGGCAAACCAAATAAAATTATTTTGATATGAAACTTTGGTTATATCACTAATATATATATTTATTGGCATCAATAGGGTTGGATCGATAAAAATATGTTTAAAGGACTAAACGCTAGTTGGACTAGTCAAACTGAAGTTTGATTGTTAAAATTGCAAACCAAATAAAATTATTTTGATATGAAACTTTGGTTATATCACTAATATATATATTTATTGGCATCAATACGGTTGTATCGATAAAAAATATGTTTAAAATAATCAAAACACAAATTCAGGACTAAACGCTAATTAGATGGACTAGTCAAACTGAAGTTTGACTGTTACAATGGCAAACCAAATAAAATTATTTTGATATAAAACTTTGGTTATATCAATAATATATATATTTATTGACATCCATATAGTTAGATCAATGATTTGTTTTTTAAATTAATCGAAACACAAATTCAGGTCTAAACGTTAGTTAGTTGTACTAGTCAAACTTAAGTTTGACTATTAAAATGGCAAACCAAATAAAATTACTTTGATATGAAACTTTGGTTATATCACTAATATATATATTTATTGACATTCATATGGTTAGATTGATGAAAAATATTTTTAAATTAATCGAAACACAAGGTCAGGACTAAACACTAGTTATCTGGACTAGTCAAACTGAAGTTTGACTGCTAAGATGGCAAACAAAATAAAATTATTTTGATATGAAACTTTGGTTATATCACTAATATATATATTTATTGACATCCATATGTTTGGATCATTCAAAAATATAACTACAAAAATCGAACATGCGACTCAAAACTAGTAAGAAGTACGAGTCAAACCACTGTTTGACTATTAAAATAGCAAACCAAATAAATTTATTTTTTTTCTAACAATTTTTTCATTTACTTAATATACGCATGTCTTAACATCCGTACGGTTAGATCATTCATAAATAATATTAAGAAAATCAAATTATCGACATGGGACTAAACACTGGTAAGCAGTATTAGTCAAATAACTGGTTGACTATTATAATAGCAAACCAAATAAATTTATTATTTTATAAAAATTTTATCGTATCACTAATATATACAGGTCTTGACATTTGTATAGTTGGATCATTCATAAATATTTTTTTAAAAAAATTGAAACATCCACATGGGACTAAACACTAGTAGCACGAGTCAAATAACTGATTGACAATTATAATAGCAAACCAAATAAATTTATTATTTTATGAAAATTTTGTCATGTAATTAATATATAAAAGTCTTGACATCCGTATGGTTGGATCATTCATAAATATTTTTAAGAAAATCGAAACATCAACAAGGGACCAAACACTTATAAGTAGTACTAGTCAAATAACTGGTTGACTATTATAACAGCAAACCAAATAAATTAATTATTTTATGAAAATTTTGTCATGTCGCTAATATATACAAGTCTTGACATCCGTACGGTTGGATCATTCATAAATATTTTTAAGAAAATTGAAACATCAACAAGGGATTAAACACCGGTAAGTAGTACTAGTCAAATCACTAGTTGACTGTTAAAATGACAAACCAGATAATATATTTTTTTCTGATAATTTTTTCATATCACTGATATATATGAATCTTTACAACCGTATAGTTGGATCATTCATAATTATTTTTTTTAAAAAATCGAAACATCAATATGGACATTAACACTAGTAAGTAGTACTAGTTAAATCACCAGTGGGCTGTTAAAATAGCAAACCAAATAATTTTTTTTCTGAAAATTTTGCCACATAATGAATATATACATATTTTGACATCCGTACAGTTGGATCATTTATAAATATTTTGAAGAAATCAAAACATCAATATGAGACTAAATACTAGTTATACTAGTTTAAAATAAATGTTATATGTAAAATTTCAAGAAATTTTATTCACTAGAACTGGATTATTTTAACAAAATCAATTTTAGGGGTTGAGATACTAGATCTAGAATGTTCCTCCTATTTGAAATAAATATTAAAAAGTCTACCGTATATATGTTAAAAAGGTTAAAAAAAATTATATGCAAAATTTTTTTAAAAAATAATCACTAGACCTTAATTATTTTAACAAATAATTTATATTTAAACTTAATCCTAAATTATACCGCACACTCTTATAGTTAATATTAAGATGAAATCGACCGAAATCATGATTCCAATTTTTTGTTAAATATTGCGTTGTTAAAATAAATTATAGTATTACAATACTTAGAAGAACATGATTAATTATTTATAATATTTATTTTTTAAAAAAATAGAATTTTAGTTTTCAAAATATTTTTTTATAATATTAAATAATTGGTGTAATATATATAGAAATATATAATACGTAAAAAATTCCATACGTAAATGGTCCATTTTTTGATATATATATATATATAAGTATAAAGTTAAAATATTTTGTATACAAATAAAGAAATTTACACAATTAAAAAGAGTTGATAAAACTAAAAAAATATAAAAAGAAAATAAAAACGAAGGAAGGCTAGTACAGTGCGGGTGCGGCCCTTTATAAACTAAGCTCCTCAAATAAGTAGTATAGTCCAAATCCTATTTTCACAATTCCATCGCCACCGTCCCATCTCCACATCCAACGACCCCATTCTTCTGAAAAATAATCACACTCTCAATTCATTTCCACACAAACCTCTGCCTCCGCCGTCGTTCCAAAGGCGACCTCCCACTCACCACCTCCTTGTGCCTCCGCCTACTACCCAAATCATCGCCTTTTATCAGATCCAATGGTTCACATCGCTCCATCTATATCTCTCTCTCTCAACTGAAGAACACATCTCTGTTACAAAGCTTTCGAGACGAGTTTTAGATTCCATTTTCCGGTCTCGTGTTTGTTTTTTAGTTTGTATTGTTAATGATAATAGATCATACATGAATATAGCTTTAATTTCTTATATTTAACATTATATTTGACTGAAAATTGATCCAATTTCTATTTTTGGCCGGAAAATACTAAGTTCTTTGTGTTTTATTATGGTCAGTTCTTGATTGATTAACATAGAATTGGTCAGTTGGAAAAAAGCTAAAAATTGGGAAAGTGACCGGATTCTTTGAAGTTAGCCGGGTTTTGTTCAAGTTTTGAAGGAATAGTCTATTTGTTGATGTTTAAAGTGCTGCATCTAGTATACAATTGGAATAAACAATATGAGATGATTTACATATTATTTGAAATTGCTCTGGAACTTCACGAGCTTTCCGGAAAATTTTGAAGGGCTTCACAATTTTTCCTGAAATAAGGCAATATTCCGGTGACTTGTTCTCTAGAAAATAGAATTTAAATATAATGGAAAATTTCATTAAAAATTTCCAGAAAAAAATAAAATTGAAAATTTAAATAAATTTGTCTACATTTTGAATTTGTTTAATTATACACAAATAACCGACTACGGTAGAATTTAGTATATTGGAGGGATTTTCAAAAATTTAAAAATTTAGGCGGTATATTTGAATTTTCAGCAAAAATAAATATAACCGGAAAAATCAGTCGAATTTAGGAGGTATATTTGACTACTAAATTTCACTCCCATATGTACGACCAGTGTCAAAACCGGTCGTATTTAACTGAATACAACTGCTAGCGGTCGTATTTAGCTAAATGTGACCGGTTATGAACCATTCGAATTTAGCCATTTTTCTTGTAGTGTTAATCATCCAAAACATGTCCGGAAGGATTCCCGGGTTTTCGTTTAAAAAATCTGACCGACTCTCTGTCTTATGATCATACATCACGCTCATGGTAGCGTTAAAATATTATCAGACATATATACATCGTAACACAGTATATTGAATTTATAACAAGCATGGAATTTATGCAAAAGATAGTAAAACAATTCTTTCACAACACAACAGTATATGGAGTTGGGTTCGTAAACTTGCCTGGGTACTTTGAGGTGGAGGATGCTCTGGGGTCCGCTCAGAAATCTATAATCATAAACATATATCGTTTCATTATATTTCGTTCTTATTTATGGCGATTCATACACACATGCTACTTATTAATATTTCTCACAACTCATTTTAACCTTATTATTCCTTTAATTACTCATTCATGTCACAGTCGTTTTCTTTTCGATAAACGGTCATAACTTTTGATCTGTAAATCGGAATCAAGCGATTCAAGCGCCTAAACGATCCTAATAACATTTTCTATCATAATAAAATGTTACTTTTCAAGAAACTACAATTTATACATTCGGGACTTTCTACAAAAACTTAATGTTGAGTTTCGTTCGTTTTAGCGAGATTACGATTATGATCCGAGTTTCGTTTACGTCTTAAATCTCTATACTACCACCAACAATCATCAAATAATCATCCCAACACTAACTCCTCTCAAGAACATTATGTTCTTTAGGCAACAATCATCAACCTTAGAACTAATTAACTAATCATCAAGTTTACAACAAATCAACCACTAAAACTAAGTTTATAACTAGGATTTCAAAGGTTCTTGAAACTTAAACCTTAAATAAAGATTGGTGAAAGATTTTTACCTTTCTTGAAAGCTTGAGATGTGTTCTTGATGATGGTGGAGTCTTGGGAATTCTTGGTAGGGATTTTGGAACCTAAATCAACCATTAAAATCAAGAAACCAAAGAAAAGTTACTATTCATACTATTCATTATCACTTTTCTTGAATTTATTTCACCCATCAAACCTCAATGAAATGAGCTCAAAAATTTATCTTACCTTAGTTTAGGATGTATGAAGCTTGGAAATTAATGGTGGATTTTTGCCATGGTTAGAAGAGAGAGTTTTGAATTTGATTTTCTTCTTTTTCTTGCTTGGGCTGAATAGAAGAGAAGTGGGGAGAGAGAGAGAGAGAATTTTCTTGCTTCTTGGTTGCTTCTCTTGAAATATTGTGTTATATGATTTTGTATATCTTCTAGTACATAACCTACGACTAGAAAATCTTGTCATATCTTAGGACATATCTTGCTAGCTTTCTAGGTTTACAAGCTAACCTATCTAGTTTAGGTTTTAGCTTTACTATTCCTAGCTTGTGGGTCATCATGCTTCCTAGCTTAGGTTACTATTTGATAATTTAACCATGGTTATTTTCTTACCATAGTTAGTTACTTTAGTTTGTTTGGTTCGATATGTTTATTTATTCGTTTACGCATTTGCTCGATCGCTTATTCGTTTTCGTAATAAATTCTCGTAAATGGTTCGCGGTGTAAATCATTTCGTATACGTTCTTTTATGTTTGAAGTATCTTTCTTGGATTTGAATTCGTAGGATTTTAAAATTGTAATTATATTGTGATTCCCGTAATCCTTGATGGTTCATAGATACGGTCATTTTTTAAAGTTCATTTTTTTCAAAAACTAATAGGGTTTACATACACTCATTTGGTACGTATAACCAGGTTATCCACTCCAAAACTCACTTTCTTATGCACAACATAGTGTGGGATAAAAACAAATTCCCGTATGTCAGGGTTACTATTCATTAAGCATTTTAAAGTCTCAAAAATTTGAATTTTTACATTCTTCTCCTCTAAAAAGGATTCCGCCCCGGAATCAATTAGAAAACAGGTAGGGATATCTATTCCTCATTGCATCTTCTAGTTCCCAAGTTGACTCTTCAATATTCTGATTTCTCCACAAGATTCTAACCAGCTTCACAGTCTTGTTCCTCAACACTTGTTCTTTCTGGTCTATTACCCTTACTGGTTGCTCAACGTAGGTCAGGCCTGGTTGTAAATTGTTGAGCAAGATTGAAGCTGTATCTATAACTCAACAATACTGGTTTGGATAACTCAACATAGTACAAGGACTTTGAAATAATCTATGTACCACTAGGATTAGTACAGATTGTTGAAATGGGTATATGCACAAAAGGTTTTGTTAGTTGTAGTAAAGAAGACGTTAACAGTGATCCGTAGGAAGTTCATTAATATTCAAGCTTCGGAAGAATAAGGTTTGAGTCATTCGAAGGAGTTATCAGAATCAGTGTGAACACCTCAAGGATTCCTAGTGAAGTTGGTTATATTTGGTAGAAGATTTAACAGTGGTTTATACGGGTATATTACGAAGGCCTGAGAGCGGAACTAGTCGTCTGTGAACCAGACCCGTGCACGTGACATCAGTAATCCGTGAAAGAAAACAGAGTATTATTTTTAGGAACATTGTTAAGTGATTTTTGTACTCGAGGAGTCTTGAAATATGTTAAGTTACAAAATCCCGGAGATTAGAAGGTCTGCAGATATAGAGGAGTACAGCCTGAGAATTTACAAGATTTATTTTTTAATCAATGACTGATTTTTATTAAATGAATAAATGAAATTTTAGTAAATTAAAATTAATGTTTAAATTTTATTTAAATAAATAAATTCAAAGTTTATTTATTTATTTATTTTAAATGTCATATGTTTATTTTTTAATTGCCAGCCAGATTAATCACTCCGTTATTAACCAAAAGGAAGCTCAGGATTGAAACTGTTTGTGCAAAGTAAAAGAAATACAATCAGATGTGCTTATTCTGAGATGCATGCATGTCCAATACAAGTTCAGGAGGGACCCACAAACATGCAATTGAATAATAAATCAAAGAAAATCTGTTGTACAAAGAATGGCAGCATTTTCTTTGTATCTACTGTTCACTCTCCTCACACGCGTAGCCACACATCCTACGAATCCTCTTCTGGTTATTCTACGTGTGCTCTGGAACTTCTCCTCCTGTGCTGCTGTATATCCATCGAGAGAAAGAAATCAAATGCATGTTTTTGTTTATTCAGGAACGAGTAGTCACTAGGAGTCGCCACAGAGATTTTAGAAAAGGTCGCCATAGAAAAGCAATTAAATTTTTCTAAGGAAAAGTAGGCTTCTAGTGATCGCCACACAGAACTTGAACTTTGTACCAAGTAAACTCTTCTACTAATCCTATCTACCCTTGGTCGCCACAAACACTTTGTTATTATTCCTTGGAGTCGCTAGAGAGACTTGGAACATAATTCTAAGTGCTACTACTACTACTACTCTGGTGGCCATAGAATTATATCAGTGCGTGACGGTGTTAACTTTGAAACCATGACACTTGAGAAGTTGTATGGTAAGCTGAAGACTCATGAAATGGAGGAGGAATAAAGTAAGATCATCTATGGTGATGGCATAGTTGACAACAAGAATGCTGAACTACTCAAGATAACAGCTCTTGTAGCCAGTGGAATCAAAGAGCTTGACATTACTGCTGAAAAGCCTAAGTCTAAAGCTGAAATGCTCTTTGAGGCTGAGATGGATGATGGAAACCTCTCTGGGAATCCAAGTGATTACTACACCACTGAGGAGTTGCAAAACATGGAAGATCTTAGTATGGCCAACTTAGCTGGAATGTTCAGTAACATCATGTTTAGAAGGAGGCAAGGCTTTAGGGGTTCGGGAAGCAGTAACTGTGGTTAGAGGTCAAATTCATCTTCTGGATCAGGTTACAAGACAGAGATGGTTGTTAGAAGCAAGTTCAGATGCTATAACTATGATGAGGTTGGGCACTTTGCCACTAAATGTAGAAAGCCTCAACAAACAAGGGATAAAGGCAAAGCTTAACAGAAGAAGGACTCGGGTAGCTCAAGGAAGTATCCAGTGAAATCTTACATAGCTGAGGGGAAGAGCTGGGATGACACTGATGATGAAGAAGAAAAATATGGAAATCTTGCATTGATGGCAGAATCTTCATCTCAGGTAACATTTCCAACTATTCGTGCTTTACCTCCAGATAACTTGTGTGAGAATGAACACTGTGTCGCCTTCAGGAAGACTGTCCTAGTGTATGGAAATGTTGTTTCTCATCGCTATCTTAGGGAATGGTATAATAAAAAGGAATATATTGAACAACATGATGTCGTGAAAGAAGTGTATAGAAACGTTAGTACTACACTACGATATACTCTGCTTGATGTTGAAGACTGAATGTAGGAAGCCTCAACAAATAAGGGATAAAGGCAAAGCTTATCAAAAGAAGGACTCGGGTAGCTCAAGAAAGTATCCAGTGAAATCTTACATAGTTGAGGGGAAGAGATGGGATGAAACTGATGATGAAGAAGAGCAATATGGAAATCTTGCATTGATGGCAGAATCTTCATCTCAGGTAACATTTCCAACTATTCGTGCTTTACCTCCAGATAACTTGTGTGAGAATGAACACTGTGTCGCCTTCAGGCAGACTGTCCTAGTGTATGGAAATGATGTTTCTCATCATTATCTTAAGGCATGGTGCAATACAAAGGAATGCATTGAACAACATGATATCGTGAAAGAAGTGTATAGTAACGTTAGTACTACACTAAGATGTACTCTGCTTGATGTTAAAGACCTTAAAGTAGAACTAAAGAAAGTTAAAGATTAAAATGATAAGTTAGTTCTAGATAGGGTCAGTGTTGATAATCTTAAGCAAACCAATAGATATTTAGAGCTTAAGATTACTAAGCACCTTGAGACAGAGGAAGAGCTTCAGAACAAGAATACAGAATTAGAAACTAAATTACATGCTTTTACTGATTCTGCAAATCTTGCTAAGAAGCTCATAGCTGATCAAGTAGTAGGTGGAAAGGTTGGGATAGGTCTCGACTATGATGAACATAAAAAAGCTTCTAAGAAACGAGTAGTTGAAAATGACCATGTAGAGAAAGTTGTTAATCCCCCGGGTATACCTCATGTTATTAAGGAAGCTAAGAAGCCTCTGTTTAAGAAAGCTGTTGTTGATCCCTTTGATGAAGATAATCTTTATATTCATCATGAGATGCTTGTTGAGGATCTTGAGCTCTTAAGGAGACAAAATGCAAAGAAACCTATGTCTGTTGCTAGTGACTCTGACTTATCTTTTACCAGACTAGGTTTTACTTCCAAGAATAAGAAGAATAGAAGTAGAAATGGAAGGATAGGAACTGATGGCCCGAGGAAGTTATGTAATAACTGTGATTCTGTTGGTCACCATGCTTGTAGAAAGGTTAAAGTTGACAATGTTCAGAATGCTTATGTACATAACATGCCTAACATGCCTAAAGTTTCTAAGTGTGATAAATCTGTTTGCATGCCATGTATAGTATCTTTCATGCACACTTATCTTGATTCCGCAGACTCACATAATACATCTCATGATCATGATAAGCATGTTAGTAAGAACACTGGTAGATCAAAGACTGTAAGCCCTCCTAGAGCTAGGAAAGTGGCACCTGTCACGAAGCCCAAGAGCAAGTCTGTTGGTGCTTTTGAAAGTGACAAGGAAATAGTTAATGATAAAGCAAAAACTGTTAAGCCTGTCAATTCTGTTAGGAGAAATATTATATATTCAAATGATTCTAAGTATTCTGGACCCAACTTAGTTTGGGTACCAAATAAAACTTAATCATCTTTGTTTGTAGGGCATAAAGAAGAAGAAGGTCATGTGGATTCTGGACAGTTGATGTTCAAGGCATATGACTGGAGATAGAGTCCTGCTATCAAAGGTGGTTGAGAAAGCTGGCCCAATGGTTGCTTTTGGAGATGACAACATAGGTTATACTACGAGATATGGTTGTTTGGATATTGGCAATGTCATCATTGAAGAAATCTCTCTGGTTGAAGGTCTTATGCATAATCTCCTCAGTATCAGTCAGTTTTATGACTAAGGATGCGAAGTTTTGTTCAAGAAGGAGAAGTGTTTGATCTCTAATCAGAAGAATGAGAAGTTAACTCTCAACGGAGTTAGAAAGGGTGATTTGTTCGTAGCTGACTGGAATTATGCAGATGGTCAAGTAATGTGCTTCTACAGTAAAGCTTCTAAAGATGAAAGTTGGTTATGGCATAAGAAGCTCTCCAACTTGAACTTCACGACCATGAATTCTTTGGTCAAGAGGGAATTGGTAAGAGGATTGCCCGAGATGGAATTAAGTCCTGATGGACTTTATGAAGCATGTGAGAAGGGAAAGTCAAAGAGGGCATCATATAAGAAGAAGACAATGACTGACATCACTGAACCACTACAACTCCTTCACATGGATTTGTTTGGCCCTGACAATGTCATGTCTATGTCAAGAAAGTAATATGGATTAGTGATTGTTGATGACTATTCCAGATACACATGGGTGTTATTATTACATTCAAAGGATGAAGCACCTGATATGATTATTGATCACATCAACAAGATTGAGTTAGAAGCTGGAATGCATGTGCGAACAATCAGATCGGATAATGGAACAGAATTCAGATATGCAAACATATATGATTTCTGTGTCGAGAAGGGCATCTCAAGACAGTTTTCAGTACCAAGGACTCCACAATAAAATGGAGTGGTTGAGAGGAAGGATCGAACATTGGTTGAAGTTGCAAGGACTATGCTTAATGAAGCCAATCTTCCTACTTACTTTTGGGATGAAGCAGCTAACACTGCATACTATACTTAAAATAGAACCCTGATCAATAAGATGTACGAGAAGACCCCTTACGAGTTAATGGCCAACAAGAAACCATCAGTGAAATACTTTCACGTGTTTGGAGGAAAGTGCTTTGTGCTTAAGGATGATGAGCATCTTAGAAAGTTTGATGCTAAAGCTGAAGAAGGTATCTTTCTGGGCTATTCTATGGAGTCAAAGGCTTGTAGGGTATATGTGATTAGTGATCAAATGGTTGTGGAAAGCCTTAATGTAAGATTTGATGACGCCAAGCTCCCAAGTATTCAGAAGGAAGATAATAGTGATAATCTTGATATTGAAGATCTTTCTGATGGAGAAGATGAGCCTGAAGTTGTCCCAGAAAATAATGGTAATGGCAATGATCCTGATGATTATAATTCTCTTGCAGATTCTGAAGGTAATTGTCATGAGACAAGTCACACTATCTCAGGGACTAGTCCTCAAGCTTCAGATTCTGGAGATCAAGCTGACAATAACTCATGGGGATCATAACAAGGAGAATAACAAGGATCCGGTAGTCAAACACAACACAATTCTGGAAATGCTGAGTCATCAAGGGACAGTCTACCGAGACATAGAGTATGGAGTAAAAAACCACCCTCGGAACTTGATACTTAGTAATCCTGACAGTGGAGTCAAGACTAGAAGAGCTACAACAAATGAATGTTTCTATTCTGGGTTTCTATCTCAAACAGAGCCAAAGAAAGTAGATGAAGCTCTTGGGGATCCTGATTGGGTGATTTCTATGCAAGAGGAACTCAATTAGTTCGAAAGACAGAAAGTGTGGATGCTTGTACCCAGACCTAAAGATAAATCAATGATTGGCACAAAATGGTTTTCAGAAACAAGCTTGATGAAGATGGAATTGTAACAAGGAACAAGGCGAGACTGGTTACTAAGGGATACTCACAAGAAGAAGGGATTGACTATGATGAAACCTTTGCACCAGTTGCTAGACTTGAAGCCACCAGGATGTTTTTAGCATTTACAGCATATTGAAACTTCAAGGTATATCAGACGGATGTAAAAAGTGCTTTCCTGAATGGTGAGCTTGAAGAAGAGGTCTATGTGGAGCAACCCCTAGTTTCATAGATCTTGAGTTTGAAGATTTTGTCTATTTTCTCTTCAAGGATCTTTATGGTCTAAAGCAAGCTCTGAGAACATGGTATGACACTCTCTCAAAATTTCTTCTTGAAAATGGTTTCACTAGAGGTGTCATAGATAAAACTCTGTTTCATAAGAATCATAAAGATGATACCATATTTGTGCAAGTCTATGTTGATGACATTATATTTGGGTCTATGAATGATGCATTTTGTGCAAGGTTTGTTAAGATTATGCAGAGTAGGTATGAGATGAGTATGATGGGTGAGTTGAGCTACTTCCTTGGACTACAAGTGAGTCAGAAATCAGATGGTATCTTCATCTATCAATTGAAGTACATCAGAGATCTTCTTAAGAAATATCAGTTGGAAGACTCAACACCTGCAAAGACTCTGATGGCAACTGCCACAAAACTTGATCAAGACAAGTCTGGTAAGATGGTGGACATCACTTATTATCGAGGCATGATTGGATCAATACTCTACCTGACTGCGAGTCATCCAGATATTATATTTGCTATATGCTTGTGTGTACGATTCCAAGCTGATCCGAAAGAATCTCATATGATAGCCGTCGAAAGAATTTTCAGATATCTGAAGGGTACACCTAATCTAGGTATCTGGTATCCAAAAGATACGGGCTTTGATCTCATCGGCTACACATATTCTGATTATGCTGGTTATAAGATTGATCAGAAGAGTACTTTATGAAGCTTTCAGTTTCTTGGAAGAAGATTGGTTTCTTGGTTTAGTAAGAAACAGCTTTCAGTTTCTACATCTACTGCTGAAGCTGAATACATTGCTTCTGGAAGCTGCTGTTCTCAAATTTTTTGAATGAAAAACCAACTCCGAGACTATGGACTTGACTTGAAGAATATTCCTATCTACTGTGACAACAAAAGTGCCATAGCAATCTCGAACAATCCTGTTCAGCATTCAAGAACCAAACATATTGATATAAGGTATCATTTCATTCAAGAGCATACATCGAATGGTATTGTGGAACTTTATTTTATTCCCACAACGGATCAAATTGTAGACATCTTCACGAAGCCACTTGATGAAGCTACCTTTAACAAGTTGGTTAGTGAATTTCGCATGTTGAAGTTCTCCAATTAATTGGAAATCAACAAATGTAATTTGGTGCGGGTAAACTATACAACCCCGATGATGATGTTATGAGGGGAAAGTAAGTTTACATATATATTCATTATATATATCCATGTTTATAAACTTGTTTTGAAGCTAACTGATTACCATGTGTTACATGTTATATGCTAGTGGTAAGTAAGTTAAAATTTTTGATGCAATATATGAGATGTTTGAATGTTTACATGTTATATGTTTACTCTGAAGCAAACACTCTTGATATTGATATTTATTTTAGCACATATACACATCTCATTTTATTTGCACTCTAATTTTAGATCATGTAATCTTACTTGTGATCTTATCATAACTCTGATTTATAGGTCTAGATCCTGCCTTTGATCCCGTGCAACTAGTTTGAGTACTTTGATTAGATTTTGTGTGATTATATCATGTTTCTGAGTAATTCTGTCTGACTATTGAGCTTTAGACCCTAGGTAACTCTGACAACAGATTCCTTGGTCACTCTGATTCTCTGTTCATGCTAGAAATAACTCTGTCTGTTTTGTGCTAGAATAAATATGCAGCATAACCAGTAATAGTTGTGATATGATTATGTTAGGAGGAGGTTTTAATTTGTTTAGTCTTGTGTTGATTAATCAATTGGTGCAGACTAATTGGATATACTCTTGGCATAATTAATGGCTTGTACGACTTATATGTTGATTCTATGTGTAATTCTGATGATCTTTCTATGCTTATACTCTGTTCTAGATGTTAAATCTTGATATATTTCTTATACTCTGATTACCTTATGCAAGCTTCGTAAGTTTGGAACAATGTTCACTTCCTTTCCTCTATAATGTTTAACTGTATTGGACTAACTTGAACTATTTTGAGCTAATGAGATTTGATTGAGTAGTACTGTCAAAAGAATCAGAAAGCATGATCATTTGAGACATCCTGCATGAATCCATATTGTACTTGATCACTCTATTCTTGATCATTAAATTCTCTGATATTGTACTTCAGATGTTTGTGATCTTTAACACCCTCAATTGTCTTAGGAACTGACTAAGAGCCTATCAAACCTCATAGGTTCTAACTCAAGTTATTAGAACCAAACATTTCTCAAACAGTATTACACTACCTTACTCTGATAAATCCCCTAGATTTTTCTCTAATTCACTTAATTTTCTTGAGATATCAAGTTAGTGATCAGAAAAATTACCATTTCATTTTGGAGTTGTGTTGAGAATGAGGAAGATAGTGCCAAGAAGAACCACATAAGGAAGGAAATGTCAACCTTACAACTCTGTCTCTCACAAAGAAGTGGAGTATGTATAACCTGAGACACCTGCAATCCCATTTGTATTCTCTCAAAAGAATATAGAGCTGAAATAGGCATATAAATAGTTACTAGGTGCATTCTCCCAACAGAATGTTATCAATTGAAAATTCGCATGTCATCCAGGGTATCTGTATAAGAGTCACTACCCCTTGATCAAAATGCTTCCAATGCACACGTGAGATTAAAACGCAAGGAAGGTATTGACGCAGCAATCATTGTCAAACCATATCAAGGTCAATGGTAATAGGTTGAAATCTTGGATCATGTTCTAATCTTTATCTCTGATTTTGAATAAGAATATATGATCCTGGTTGGTTACTTTGATGAGTCCTCACAGACTTTAGAAGAAATCTTTGATCCCTAATGGCATATCATTGATCATTGGTTATCTTCCCATAATTCAAATCTGGAAATGATTTTGACTTTGTCAAAATTGTAGCTCGTAATTAAGGACTCAGATATCATCTGACGAGTTTATGAGGTAGACTTTTTCAAGGAAGTTGAGGGATATCAGGAATTCTTCCACTTAAAAGAATCCTAATGTGTAATCTCCGGGAAAATTATGTGAATATTATATGTTAAATGAATAAATATTATATGTTTTATAAATTTAAAGTGATTATTTCCATGATATTATATGTTATAGCTATTATGTGTATTTCCGTGCGGACCAAAAAATTTTTCAATTAGTTAATATATGTTTAAACTGCAAATATATGAATCAATATGTAATTTGGACTCGTATTTAATTACGTCGTTATCAAGGTGCCTGTTTTATCTCGTTTATGTGCAATTGAATGTATTTTATGTGTATTCAGGTTTTTTCTGTTAATTTAAGTATCGTTTTGGTTTTCAAAAATCAGCGGAACGGGACCCCACCGGTACGTCAAACCCCACAAAATCGGTATTTTTATTTTTATAGAATTATCTGTATTTCAAATACCCTTTATTTTTGTATTTTTTTATTTTTGCATTATTCGAAATTTTTGGAATATTTTGATACGAACTTTATATTTTATTGTTTTTAAAATTTTTCCCCATAATTATTATTTTTGGCCCTAATTATGATAATTAGGGGATAAAAACACCATTAATTTATTTTAGGGTATTAATTTCTGTAATAATATAAATAGCTGATCAGAATTATTTTATTCATTTTATTTTAACAAAATTTCAGAAAAATAGAATTATTCAAGAACAAATCCTTGGGAATGAGATTTCTTCTTCAACTTCAATCACTGTTTTTGATCGATTTAGCAAACCAAATCGGACACTCGAGTAGTCAAATTGAAGCTTAATTCATGGCCGATCTTTCGGTATAATTATTTCGATTTAGGACTGAGTAATTTGCAAAATCGAAGTTTATGTAGTTTGATTTAATTCTTGAACTTTCTGGATTATTGATTGATTGTTAGTTGATTTTGACGATTCCAATAGATTCACGGCCTTGTTTATAGTCGATTCATGTATAGATTCAAGTTGTTTGTTTACAGAATGACCGAATCGAGTTTAGGGGTTTAAGTATTCTTATTTTTATTATTCTGAATTATTCTTGGTATGTTTGTGTGTTTTGATTTTGGGAAGTGATTATAGGCTTCACAAGCTTTATTTTTATGTATAGAACTGTGAGTTTGATGTGAAATTTGCTAAACCCGGGTCTTGGCCGGAGTTCTTGGTTGAGTTTGTCTGTTTTGCTTCGGTTATGATCGGAATTCTTGCTTCAAACGTTTGTTGTTGATGTTATGCGTTGGTATGAATTCCTGAGGTGTTGGTGACTTGGTTTGTGTTGAAAACGAGCAAGAATCGACAGGTTTTGAGGGGGGGATCGGGGCACGCCGGACTCCGGCGGAGTCGCCGGTTTCTGGGATAAACCCAGATTCCGGTCGACATTCAACTGGAGTTCTTGGCAACCCGGTTGAAGTCACCAACCCGACCCGTTTTTTTATTTAAAACCCGGATTCGATCCACCCAAACCCTAACCCCCTTTCCCTAAACTGTTTCCCAGATTTTCAGTTTAAAAATAAATCAAAATTCAATTTTATTTTCTAAAAACCGTTTCTTTTAATTTTAAAAATCATTTATTTTAGTTTCAAAAATTACTTACTTATTATTTTAATTACCAAAAATTATTTTTTTAATTATTTTAAATTCCTAATTTTTTTATTTTTTTATTTTCAAAACTCCAATTGATTTAATTATTTATAATTTATTCTAGTTAATTATTTATGAGTTTAATTAATTGATTAATTTATTTAATCAATTAATTTATTTATAGATAGTTAAATTATTTATAAATTATTTATAATTAATTCAAATAATCCCTAAAATTATTTTTAAGCTTTTAAAAATTATATTTTGGGTATTTAAAAGTCAATTAATATTATTATTAATTGATTGAATTCTATTTATTTCTTATTTTATTCGTAATAATTAAACCGTTCATCCGTTTAATACGAAACGAATGCATATAGACTCAGAAAAATATTACGCTTTCAATAAAAATACTTTTGAGACCTAATTTCTTTTGTATTGCAATGTCATTTGAGTTGTGTATCAGTCTGAGTCAGTATTTGATCGATAAACACCGTTATTAACCCAATTTCAGTTCTGAGCATTCTAAAACCGATCTGTTGACTATCTGATCTATGTGTTATATGGAATATGTGATTATGTGCTATACGAATACCATGATTACGTACTATATGATATGCATGCTATCTTTTTACAGTTTTGAGATGCCATGATTAGTTATAAACGACCGGGTAGATGTCAAGACGTATAGTTATGTCGATTTAGTTTGGTTCTGTCAATTAAGATAGTCCTTTTGTTTATTGAATCGGGTAGCAAAGAGTGCGGTCAAGTATTACACGGAGATAGTAACTAGCAGGTATAATCCAGAGTAATAGTAAAAAGTTATCAAGCATACCACGCAAGTATTCTCCCCTATTCTAAAATCTGAATAGTTTATTCTATTACATATTCAAAATATGAGAACTTTTTATAAATACTCTAATGCGCATTGAATACCAATACTCCTATGCTTATTGACATTCTTTTATTCTAGCAATCATTCTGCTAGAACCAATCTTTTGATTTGATAGATAGTGAATAACTATACTATCCAGATATACTCTATACAATCAAACTTTGAGTTGAGATTAGCGAATAACTAATTGTTCTAGTTATTTCGCCATCAGTTATTGAGATAACTCCGGACCATGTGAAATGGGGAGTTGAATGGATAAGGACGTCATTGATACGACTCCTTTAATCAAAATTGTTTTGTCAAATGGTTATTGGTTAGCGTATGAGGCCGAGGCACCGGTCCAACGTGAGCTATTATACGAAAGTGTAATATCTTGCTAGGCGAGTATATGCCTTTTCATGGATATCCAATATGTACGGTATGGCTGCGGGATATCGATATCTATATTTACCGTATGGCTGCGGGATACCGGTGCTATTTCATGACTAATCATCAGAAACAACATAGTGCATAAATGTGTTTGGTTAAAATGTCGCTTAAACTTTAAAGTTTATATCAGCTTTTGATTTTACTTAGATATTATTATTGTTGTTCACTTATAAACTTCATACCACTTGTTGAGCATCTCTTCACTCATACTTATTTATTATTCTAATCTTTCAGCTAAGCCAAAGCAGGCTTGAGTTCCAGGTTTGATCAGAAGTCGAGTGCTTGTAGATAGTTTGGTGTGTTTTCCAGGTAGACTATTTTGGGACGTTTGAATAGTCTAGAGGTTTGTAATAAAATCTGAATAAGTTGTAAAACTAATTAGACTTATGGTTTTTAATAACACTTGGTTTATTTTAGTGCATGTTTAATACTGTAATCTGTGATCGATCCAGTTACATACAAGGGGTCTTATTTATTATAATATTCCACTGTGATTATTTTATTATGGTTTATTGGTTAGTGACCCCCAAATCTAGACCCCAGGTTTGGAGGGCGTCATAGGTTGGTATCAGAGCTACAGGTTATGGTCACTGAAATAGGCTTAGGATTGTCATAAGTGAGTCATAGGAAGATCACATAAGATAGGCGCGTGTAGTTTAGCTCTTATAGGGTTAAATTTAGGTTATTGGGTTGGGTTATAGTTAAGTTGTTCTGGTTCCTTGTCTTGTGTTTAGCTCTTGGTTGTTGTGCCATTGCTTTGCTATTTTGTTGGTTTTGAGGATGGTAAGAAGTGATGAAAAAAAGGTTGGGAGGTTGTATTGCAACCCTATCCACCGTTTGTTGGTTTATTTGAGATTTTGAGCAAGGGCTTAAAAAGTTTAGATAATTCTTCATTAATTTTCATTATGTTATTATTCTCGAGATGATACGCAGGATTATGTGATAATCATGTCGCATGTGTTAATATGGTAGAAAGGTATGATATTTTGGGAAAGAGATAATGCTTGGGAATTTTTAACATGGTAAAGAATTGCTACATATTTGACACAATGCTTGACAGATTATTAAATATGTTGCTTGTTTCTTACAAGAATAATGGCACCAATGAGGATGAATAATTCAGGAGAGGATCGTACCGAGAGTTGGACGGATCCAGTAATTGTCCAGATGTTGGGACTGATGCAACAACATGTATTGCATCTTATGCATCAGCAACAACACCAACAACAGCAACAGCAGCAGCAAGCAGCAGAACCACCTGCAGTGACTTTTAAGCAGTTTCAAGCAGTGAAGCCACCTGAGTTCAAGGGAAGTGCTGATCCTGTGGAAGCCAATGCATGGCTCAAGGAGATGGAGAAGGCTTTTGACTTAGTCGAAGTGGGAGCTGAACAGAAGACTAGGTTTGTAAGCTACTTTTTGAAGGGCGAGGCGAATTATTGGTGGGAAATTACACGAGGTTTGGAAGGAGATGAGTTTGTGACTTGGGAAAGGTTTACGGAACTGTTCCCGGAGAAGTATTTCTCGAGGTACATGGAGAATCAAATGGAGATCAAGTTCTTGAACTTAACCTAGGGAGATCTTACGGTCGCTGAGTATGAAGCTAAATTTACTGAGTTAGCATGGTTTGTGCCAGATCAGGTTGATAGAGATGAAAAGAAAGCAGGGAGGTTTGAACATGGATTGAACTTTTGGATTCAGAATAGGGTGTCCATGTTTGAGTTGACTTCATATGTGGCAGTGGTGCAGAAAGTGATGGTGATTGAAAGCAGGAGTGACATGTCTCAGAAGGGAAAGGATGGGAAGAAAAGGAATATAGAAATCTCAGAGGGAGGTCAGCAGCAAGGTAATTTCCAGGGCCATTTTAATAAAAGGCCAGAGTTTCAAGGTAATAAGAATGTGGGATTCAGAAGACCACAATCAGGGAATGGAGGACAAGACAACCATTTTTAGAATTCAAATCAGTAGAGGCCCAATCTTCCACCAATGTTAGATTGCAAGTTTTGTGGCAGAAAACACTTTAGGGTTTGCAAAGCTAATTCTGTGTTCTACAAGTGTAATATGAAGGGACATCATGTATATGCTACTAACCTTTTAATTTTAGAGGTACAATGTCATATATTTCTCAAAGTTTTGCTACAAGCTGCATTGCAAAGTTAAGTTCTTGGAACAAGCATTAATGATATCATTAGCTAATAAGAATCAAGTTCCCGTCGACCGAGTGTGCCCGAGGTGTGATATTGAGATAGCGGGACATCAGTTTTATGCCAACTTAATACCTTTTAAGTTGGGAGAATTTGATGTTATCTTAGGAATGGATTGGTTGTCAAAAAATAACGCTCAGATTGATTGTAAGAATAGGAAAGTGAAACTTCAGATTTTGGATAATAAGAAGAAGGTGATATTTCGAGGGAGTAAACAGGAAAACAAGTTTAATGATAGTTCAAGAGAAGAAGTTATTGCATCAGAATTGCGAAGCATATTTAGCCCATGTGGTAGACACCAGCAAAGAAGTTCCCGTGTTCGAAGCAATTCCAGTTGTCAATGAGTTTCCAGGTGTTTTTCCTGTTGATCTTCCAGGATTACCTCCCGACAGAGAAATTGAGTTTGCGATTGATTTAGCACCCGGAACAGAACCAGTTTCTAAAGCTCCGTATCGGATGGCACCAGTGGAGAGGAAAGAATTAGCAATTCAACTACAAGATCTTTAGGAAAAAAGAGTTATAAGATCCAGTGTATCCCCGTGGGGTGCACCAGTGTTGTTTGTTAAGAAGAAAGATGGAAGTATGTGTTTGTGTATTGACTATCGAGAATTGAATAAGCTAACTATTAAGAACAAGTATCCGTTGCCAAGAATCGATGATTTGTTTGATCAACTAAGAGGCACTGTATGGTTTTCCAAGATTGATTTAAGATCCGGATATCATCAACTAAAGATCAAGCTAGAAGACATTTCGAAGACCGCATTCAAGACCAGATATGGGCATTATGAGTTTTTGGTAATAACATTTGGATTAACCAACGCACCAGCAGCTTTCATGGATATGATGAATCGAGTATTCAAGAGATATTTGGATAAATTCGTGATTGTGTTCATAGACGATATTCAGATCTATTCCAAGACAGAGGAAGAGCATACAGAGCACTTGAGGATAGTTCTGGAGATACTGCGACAGGAGAAATTGTACGCAAAGTTTTCCAAGTGTGAATTTTGGTTAAAAGAAGTATGATTTCTTGGGCACGTGATTAACCATAAAGGAGTGGAAGTAGATTCGTCCAAGCTTAAATCCATAATCAACTTGGAGAGGCCAAAAACACCAACAGAAGTAAGAAGTTTCATGGGATTGGCAGGTTACTACAGAAGATTCGTGCAAGATTTTGCGCAGATAGCTACGCCATTAACAAAGCTCACCAGGAAGAACCAGAAATTTGAATAGGATGAGAAATGCGAAGAAAGTTTTCAGGAGTTAAAGAATAGATTAGTATCTTCTCCAGTGCTAGTCTTACCAGATGATCAAGAAAATTTTGTGATCTACAGTGACGCATCGTATAAAGGATTGGGATGTGTTTTGATGCACCATGACAAAGTGATAGCCTATGATTCAAGACAACTGAAACCACATGAAGAGAAATATCCAACTCATGATATGGAATTGGCAGCTATAGTGTTTGCATTGAAGATAAGGAGGCATTATTTGTATGGGGAAAAGTGTGAGATCTATACGGACCACAAGAGTTTGAAGTATATTTTTACCCAGAAGGAATTAAACATGAAGCAAAGAAGATGGCTAGAACTGATCAAGGACTATGATTGTACTATTAACTATCATCCAGGAAAAGCAAATTTGGTAGCCGACGAGCAGGAAAGAAAGGTTAAATATGATCACTTGATCAAGGAATTTGAGAAGCTTGAGACAGAGGTCAGTATTGCAAGTATGTCTATGGATATGTTGTGTGCTATAACTTTTCAACCAGAACTGTTAGAGAAAATAAGAAGATGTCAGGAAGAAGTAATGAGTCATGAACGAGACAGTTTGACAGGAGAAGAGATAGGGAGTCAAAAGGATGATAAAAGGATATTAAAATTTTCTTCCAGAATATGGATACCCAACGTAGCTGAGCTGAAAGATGAAATTCTTTGAGACGCTCATAACTCCAAATATTCAATTCATCCCGGAAGTACAAAGATGTACAGAGACTTAAGAGAAAACTTTTGGTGGCCAAGTATGAAGAAGGAAATTGCGGAATGGGTAAGTAAGTGTTACACTTGCCAGCGAGTCAAAACAAAACATCAAAGGCCGAGTGGACTGTTACAACCATTAGACATTCCAAAATGGAAGTGGGAACATATTGTGATGGATTTTGTAGTTGGATTACGGAGGACAAAGTTAAATCATGATGCTATTTATGTAACGACTCGTATAGTTTCATTATTATTATTATTATTATTATTATTATTATTATTATATTTAAATGCGTAATTATGAAATTATGAAATAAATAAAATATGTGTATAGTTTTTATCAGCTATGTGTTGTCTTATTATTATTTAGGTGTGAATTGTGGTGTACTGGGTTGTTTGCGTAATTAATTATTGAGTTGTACTGAATTGTTTTTACTTTTAAAAATGAATTTAATGCAAATTTATTTGCATAAATATTTGGAATGTCTTTAAAATTATTTTTATGGTTTTACAATTACAATAACTACTTTTGGGATTTTATAAAATTTAGAAATCAATATTTCATCAATTATTCAACCCTGTATGATTTTCTGGTTGTATTTTATTGTGAATTCGATATTAAAATCGGAAATGTTTCAAAAATTATGATAATTATATTTCTTTAAGGTTGTAATATTTTGAGAATTTTAAAATTATTTTGGAAATTTTTAGGATGAACTTTACCCGCGCGTTGATTCGTTTAATTGATAAAATCAGGTACAAGTTTCGGTTTAGGAATGTTTTAAAAACTTTGGAAAATTTTATTTTATTAAATTTTAAATACTCTGAGCATTTCAAAATATATTTTAATTATTTATGAGTTTTATTTGTACACACTATGATTCGGTGTATGATAGCGCGTAAAATAGAAGTCAGAAATACGAGTCACTCGGGCCGCAAATTATAACAAAAAATACGAAACAAAAAGGGGATAAACAAAAACAGCCTTATCTCTTCTTCGTTTCTATCTCTCGATCACTCCAATCTCTCATTTCTCAATCTCACTGTTTCTCTCCTTCTTAATCTTTCGGTTTCTTCTCTCTCTCTGTTTCCTCTCCTTCTTCTCGTTCTTCTCTGTTCAGGTGAGTCCCGACCACTGTTTTTCCGGCCTCTATCCTATTCTCGGTTATGGCTTCGATTGGGTCTTGTTGAATTACATATGTATGTATATATTGAGTATATGTATGTATGTTGCTTGACTGTCTCGCCTTGCTGCTGTTCCGTGTTATCCGGCCGCCGCCGGATTATTTTCCGGCGAGGTGGCCTGAGTTGGGTTGCGGGTGTTGTTCTGTACTTTGGTTCTGCTATGCTTCATTTGATTCTGTGGGCTGACCGAATTGGGGCTCATAATTCTTATGGATTACTTGATTTTTTTGGTTGTATATTTATGAAAGATTCGTATGCATTTTAGTGATTAATTGATTAATACTGTAGTTGTTCAGGAATTTAATCGGTGGTTTACGGCCGGAAACCTCGAGTCGAGGCACCATCGTAAAATTGTTGCCGCCGACAATGTATTCCGATGAGTCGTCGGTGGACAATGATGTTCGACTAAATCCTACCAAAAACATTAAACATTATTTTTCTAATTATTTTGGAAGAAGGTTGATTTTTAGGAAATTTAGTTCATAAAATTTACTCGAATGTTGGGTGTGTACAGTTGTATAGTAACTTGTTGGAATAGAATTGTTGGATTGAGATTGTGAATGATGGTTTGTTGTTGTGAATTGTGATTTGTGGACGTTGATTGTATTCGACGGGCAGTCGGATAAACAAAGGAGACGCTGCCCGATTTTCGAGAGCGTATCCTGTGAAATATCAGAACTGCCACTCGAATATAAATAGTTATATAGTTATAAATAAATATTTTTTAAAATATAACTAACAACTTGTTTCCTAAAACATCGAGTATATGCATTTTCCGAAATTGAACATCGAGTCAAGTTTTGAGTATATGAACCCTGATTGCTGTATGTATTATAATAGTACATATAAGTACGAGTCGGAATTTGATATCGAATGGGTAGGTTTGTTATTGAGGATATGTCAAGCATACCTGGAAGTCTAATATAGAGTATTTTGACCCTGTAGGTCCTAGTCGGGAAACCGAAAGTGGACGTTGGTCTAAAGATAACCTAGTAGACAGTCGACGAGCTCAGTAGGGTTTCAACCGAAGAACCTGAGTGTCGAAGTTGAATCCAAGGTGATCTAGTGGTTAGGCGTTAAAGCCTGAGCGTCCGAGTCGGGTCAGAGTCGATCAGTAATAGTTGTAAAGCTCTGCAAGGCAAGTACCCTTGACCATACCCTTGTGGTTCAGTATATATGAGTAATTGTTGATTTATTCTTGTAATGGAACAGAACGTTTTAAGTTACGTATCCCCTGTAGTTATAAATCATTGTTTTCAACCTGTTTTGAGGAAAAGTAACTTCGAAAGGTACCTATCTCGAATAAAATGATTTGCGAATTGGATTTTTTTATGTGTGTTGTTAAAATGAATGGTATTGAATTGAGATAGGTACATATGTTTTGAAAACTGGATAAAACGATCAGATATGGGATACATAGGGGCCAGAGTAGGCCTATTGAGGTGGCATAAGAGGCTAATTCGATAGCGCACAATTTATAGCCGATTAGTCCAACAGTTCAGAGACCTAGCTAGTCTCTGAGTTCCGGAACAAGTAAATGGGAAGGTAGTTAGAGCCGTCTGGTGTTGATAGCCTGATCAGTTGTCTTCACATATCCGTACATATATGATTTAACTTGTGATTCTCGTATCGGAACAAGTGGTTTATATAGTGGATTTGGAAATAAAAATGGCATGCTAGAATTAAACTCTGGTATTTATACACAGCACACTACTACGTTTGTTTTGTTGAAAGCATGCTAGTTTTTAATATCCAATTTATAAATGTTTACCATGTATTGCAGATAAGCTATAATCTCTGTTCTTCTCACCGTTTTATCATAAACTATTTTACTTGTTATTCATATAGTGGTAATGCTGAGCAATTCATTGCTCACCCTTGCAAAATGTCTTATATAAGTGTTGCAGATGCCTAGGAGATTCTTCCGTGGTAGTCAGGACAGAGTTCCAGTGTCTTCCATGTCAGGCTCCTCTAAGGTAGTTGTGTTGGACCAAAGATGATCTATTGAGTTTCTGTATTAAGTTAGTTGATTCATAATGGTTTGCTGTACGTCGGTTTTATGATAGTTGTAACCTAAATCATACCTAAACCTGGAAAAGATCTAGGTAAAGGGGTCATGGTTATGTATAATTAGTGATTTGGATTATATAATGTTTACTATTATTGTTATTGGTGACGTCAACTCCTGACCCCGGGGTTGAGGCCATCACAATTGATATCATAGCTACAGGTTTGGGTCCCTGATTTAAGTTAGGAGTAGAGTCAAAAGAGTGAAAGAAGATTTATATATAGATAAGAGTCAGCAACTCAATCAGAGGAGCGAGTCTAAGAGTTCAGTCGAGGGTTTCGAAGGCGAAACCCTAACGCCTGTTAAGTATTGGCTGCAACTGCCCTAGCTTTTAAAAGGTCTCCCTCGTATATATGTATTGTTGGCAATATCGATAGAGGTTTAGATATTCCCTTTGAGAAAACGAGTCGGATCGCGAGAATTCAGTGTTTGAGCGGATCTTTGATGTGTCAGCTGAAGAGAGGCCAACGTTATTCCTAAATATCGCATCTTCGATGTCAAGGAATGTTAGTGGACCAAGTGTGTGACCTCGGTGGGTTCGGATAGTATGATGATAGTCAGTGGCTGCTATGACAACCAAGTTTCGTGAAGTATTGGGGATCAGTACTGTTGTATAATCCTGAACATTTCATGTTTTTTTTAAAATGCATTGTGTTTCCAAGGTAATTGTTTACTTTTTTATAAGTTGCTTCTTTTCCGTAATAAAGTCAAAGCTCGAATTAAGCAACTTAAGGTCTCGTTGATTTCATTATAAATCAGATTTTCCCCCTTCTTGTTGTGAATGTTCTATTTGCACATTGTTTCTTTCCTCGGTGATGTCATCGGGTGATTAGGGCAAACATTGCATATGGTTTGACTATTTATCTGTGTGACAAAAGTGTCTGGTGGGACGCCACCAAAGTATGCGTTATGAGCTATGCGGTACTAAGACTGGCCATCTTACGTACTTGTATGGTTGCTCCCAGTCATATCCATATTTTCTTCAATTTTCTTTCATAATTGATTACTTGATTTTGAAATCCCATTTGATATTCCATGACAATGAGTTTGCTAGTGACCTCTATAGTTAGACAATCTTGGTTGTTGCGAGGAGATAAAGGTTGACTGTCAGACGAAATAAAAGTTTTACATCTGGTTGCTACTTTACAAATAAAGATAGCAGAGATGATTCATGATTCGATATTGGGAAGTTGCAGGCTTAGGAAAGCTAATTCAGTGATAGATGGGTCATTTGCAAGAAATAAGAAATCGCCTTGAGAGGAATGGTTAGTTGAACTCGGATTAGTCTGTCAGCCAAATCCGTGATTCCCTAAGTTGACTTGACCTACTAGTTACCCTTTTTGGTTGGTGACTAGTATAGTCTGTCTAGTTTTGCGGTAGATTGAATTTGTTGATGCGGTATTTGTATGGTGTTGGGAGGTTGATTAGTTGTGGTGATATTGAGAGGGAATGCTACCATATTTAGTATCTATATATTCTAGTTTTCTGCGCTGTTGTTGATTCTGCTACTGTTATGGTTACTATTGTTGCTAGTGCTATTAGTCTAGATCTCTTTTATAAATGGACCCTGATATTAAAGACATGGGTATTTGATTAGGCAGCATTTTCCCGTCACAGGTGCACCGTTTAAACGGTGATATTTTCCGTCAAACATTTTTTTTATGTTTTGAATAAACTTATCTCTATAGTTCAGGAAAATTCCACCCACGAAGGTTACCCGGTCTAAAGAGAATAGTAGTAGTTTTATTGTGGGTCTAGTTATAAATGAAATTCTGGATTTGTTGCACCAGTAGCAACAACAATAGGAGTAGCTAATCCAACAGATTCAGCGGTAACAACATCGGCAAAAAGAGCCAAACCAAACTACTAGTTTTAAATCCTTTCAGTCTATTAAGCCCCCAGAGTACATGGGCGAAGTGGATCCTGTTGTTGCAAGAAATTGGCTGAAGGAAATAGAAAAGGCATTTACCCTCACGCAAGTAAGTGATGATCTTAAGACCGATTATTTGAACAACCTTATTAAGAATGAAGCAAATTATTTGTGGGAATCCACTGGGGCGTTGGAAGGAGAAGGCCCTGTTCCATGGGCTAGATTTACTGAGTTATTTTTTGGAAAGGTATTTCCCTGATTGTGTGCGGAGTAAAAGGGAGATTGAGTTTCTAGAATTGAAGCAAGGTGGAAGAAGTGTGTTGGAGTATGAGGCCAAGTTTACAGAATTGGCCCGATTAGTTCCTGAGTATGTAAGTACAGAGATTCAGAAAGCAAGGAGGTTTCAACAAGGGTTGACGCCTGAAATTTGTAGAGGAGTGGTGGCATTGCAACACAAGACATACTCCTCTATCGTTCAGGCTGCCCTGGTAATAGAAGATGACCAAAAGTTGGCTGTTAAGGAAGAGAATGATAAGAAAAGGAAGTCTGGTGGTGCTATGGACAAGGCAGATCAAGAAGAATCTATTCAAGAATTTTAGAATCGGTTTGGCCGAAACAGAAGTAAAAGATTCACAAGACAGAGTTTCTCCCAGACTAAGTCTGAAACTATCTCGGTTGCTTCTATTCCAGCTCAGTCAGTCAAGTCAGCAGTTGTAATATCTAGAATATATCGTGTAATTATTTTTGCTAATAAATAAATATTATGTAGGTTCAGTATTTATTCTGTGAGTTATTTGTTAAGTGATATATGTGTTTGGATGTTTAAAAGTAATACTGATTGAGTATTTTAATTTTTATATGTCCAAAATAAAATATAGATAATTGTCATATCTTCCTATTTATTTTTATGCGGATTTATGATTTTATAGGAAATATATCGATTTTATAAATTCTTTTTCCGAATCTTTATAAACTATTTTATACAATCGGGAACAAGCCGACGTCATCCGTTGTTACGTTTTTATAACCCGAAACTCTTCCGGAAACTCCTTCCTAACCTAATTGCAATATTCCGAGCATTTTCCATTCCGATCCGGCGTACGGTTTGTCCTGTGCGGGTCCCGGCATAATATTTTCAATCCATTATTCGTTTCGGTAAATCAATAAAACTGGTATTTTCGATAAATGAGATCTTTTTATTAAACTATTACAATTATCACCTCGTAATACTTGTAACCAGGCGCTGAGACCAAGACCGCAGTACAAATTGTACAGATTTGGATAATTATCCCGAAAACCGGTACCGTTTGGATCCGTTTTTATAAATAAACGTACTATTTTACATCCGGAATGATCCAACGGGATGTTAATTTTCCGTAAGTATAAATAGCCCTTACCGTATTTTATTTTGTACAGAAAATCATTTGTAAACAGTTAAATAGATAATTATCCAGAGAAACGAACCGTGTTCTTCGTGTTCTTCGCAATCAAATGAGGATTTGAGGACGTTTTTGGAATCCGATCGAGGCGTATGAATAGTCAAAATGAAGGCCTCGACGAGACGATCGTATCCATATCAAAATCATCGAATAAGGTTAATTATTTTTCAATTTCGTATTTTTCATTTTTTAATTTCTTTTAATTTAAATTCGGGTTCTGATTTAGAGGGGTTGTTTGTATGTTTTGATGCTTGTTTAACATTCCTCAGATCACAAGGATTGATTTGGTATCTAAATTTGTTAGTTTTGATCATGATTTGATGAAACCCGAGTTCTTGGTTTTAAGGATTTTTAGTTTTTGATTTTCTGAAATTCTCCAAACCCTGAAACCTCAATTAAACATCTGTTTCTGGATTTTCTTTTTATAAATAATTTCAAAATTCATTATCTAATTCTTAAATTCATTTTTAATTCCTAAAAATTATTATTTTAATTCTAAAATTCATTTTTAATTCTAAAATTCATTTTTAATTCAAAAATAAATCTGATTTATTTTATTAATTAATTTTAATTAGTTTCTAATTATTTTAATTAGTCAATTAATTTAATATTAATTGATTAACTAACTTAATTAATTATTAATTGATTTTAATTGATTTAATAAATAGATTTAATTATTTGTTTTGATTTTAAAAAATTTGAAAAACAGTTTCGAGCTTTAAAATATTATTTTAAATTATTTTCAAGTCTCGATTATTATTATAAAATTATTTTGAAGCCAGATTTGGCTAACCGAACCCTGTTAATTGCTTTAAAATTGATCCAACGATCCGTTTTACTTCCGAAAAATATTTTAAAAATTATATTAAATACCCAAAAGCATGTTTATGACCCGAGACTCCTTTATAAATGATATATCATTGATTGTTTGACATGCTCTGTGCTATATGTGACTTATTTGTTTGACTATCGGTCTATGTGATCAGTGTTTACTTGTTTTAGCATAACTTTTAGTCCGTAAATCGGATTTTGGTAAAATGAAGGGTAGATGAAACCTTATGACGTCCATGTGACGATTAGAATAATATGAGATGAATATTGATAGATACTTATGATGCCTAGCAGAGTAAGCAAGGCGTAGGAAAGGGAAGCAGGTGATCAGAAAATGGAATCGATGCATAGAAAATACAGCAAGTGATCAGAAAATAGAATTGATGCATAGGAAAAGTAGATGAGTGGTTGTTGAAGAGAGTCATTTGACGACTAGAAGTGAAATTGGAATCGATTGTGATAAGGCAAGTACTTCTAAACCTTTTTCGAGATATAATGCATGTATTTCTAAATTTTCTCGTAACATATTGTTAAGTATTCAAAATAGGTATGTTTTATATTATAAATACTTTGGATCCTTCAGCCTTGAACCTGAGCCACATCATTTTATCTTTTAGTCGTAAGCCTTATTCTTTTTGAACCATTTCTCGTTTGTTTACCAGATACTAAACCACACAAATACGATACTACTCCACAAATATATACCCGTCCTATACCAAACACTGGAACATAATTGTTCAAACATACTAAAACTTTTATACTCAACAATACCTTGTGACATCAAAGAACTAAAACCTTGTAAAAACATTGTTCATCTAATACCTGATTCTTCTACAGGCTGGAAGCCATTTTTTTTATATACTTTGACATAGCCTTGTGGTACCCATGAATTTTCACCATGCTCTTATGCAAATGTTTTTTTATTATTGATTATGATCTGGTTTTATTGAATTATATTATTTATCATATTGAACTGCTTTATAATTGGATAGTTTTCTTTATGTGGACCGGATTCGTGGTTAGACCAGATTCGTGGTCAAATTAGGCCAATGTGTGCCTTGGATCCTGTTCGTAGAGCAGAGCTGTGTGCCTTGCTCGGGGTTAGTGCATGATTGATAAGCAGCCTAACCTTGGTTTTAAAATTTAAAATGAATATCCAATTCTGATAATTGTTTAACAAGAATCTTAATTCCTCTGAATCATCTCGTTTGATCATTGATTAACCTCAGTTATTGTTATAATGGCTTGCTGAGCTAGTTAACTCTTGCGAATCTTTTTATGTATTCTACAGTTAAAAGGATACGGTTGATAGCGAGGTTTCCTCAGCCCGGTGCGCGAGCTAGGATTCCAGATTGAATTGGATCGAGCTAGCAGGAGCTTTATATGGTAGTGAGATAGCAAGCTTGTAAGAATAATTTCATTATCTGTTGTAAGTTAATTTAGTTGGGATTGGTACGTTGTAATAAAAGTTAAGGTTGTGGCTTGTTTCATACTTTAACCTATTGCGATCCGTGGTTATGTAAAGCAGGGTCAATGCAAATAATATTTCTTATACAGGTTTATATATGGTGTATGTGTTGTGGACCCCAAACTTCTGACCGGGTTTGGAGGGCGCCACGGGTTGGTATCAGAGCTACAGGTTATAAGTCACTGAAACAAGCCTAGGTTGTAGGGATTGGGTAGAGGGTTAGGACTAGGAATAGGAAATAGAAAGATAAGTCATCATGAGGTTGAGTACGACTGTATAGTAGGTCTCCGGCATGGTTCATGTTGCGATTCAGGATTCTTATCTTGCGACGTGATTTCCAGACAACGACAATGGCAGATCCTGTTTTCCCAGTATCATCTGATTATTTGGAGCCTCACATTTGAGGATCATCATCTTCTTTCAGATTTGAATTGCATCTTATTCTTCCATCAGTATTAATGGTATTACCTTCTGTTATGACAGTTGCGCCTCTCCAAGTTATTCTACGCTATTCTATCACCTCTTGATACGAGACTATCTATTCAAGAACCTCCATTTGCTTATTCTTGTTCTTCTGTACATTCAACTATGAATGTATCTTTTCAGTTTACTCTACATCATGTTCTATACCCTCAGTTTAAAAACCTCTCTTATGGAACAACAGTATTTACGAGAAGGGATGCGATAGCTACAGTAAATGGTAAGTACATGAGATATTATTGAAGGTGAGAAGGAGTTTAGAAAGAAGATTCACGTGTTTCGGAGGATAGCTGTTACCAGATTAAATGGAGCGACTAGTGAATAGACTAACCGTGATTAACTTGTGGGATGGACTAGAGGAATTTTGAAAGAATTAGAGAGAAAAGTACGGATCTGGAATTTTCGTAGAATTAGATGATGGAGGTACCAAACTGCAATTTTACAAACCCCGTCGCCGGAAAATACAGGGGTGGCCGGAGAACACGATTCCGACACCCTCACCTCACCACAAGCTCCAGATCACATCTACAGACAACCAGGAACTTATTCATGCAATCAAATCATTCAAATAACCTCAGACTTGGCAGGAAATTGGCCAAGAACATCACCGGTTTCCGGTGAACTTCGGGAATTTTCAAAACACAACTCCCTTCGATTCAGACATCCTCTGTTAACGAGGTATATACCAATCGATTGCAAATTTCATAAGGAACATAATCCACTATAAATCAACAACTAATAACCCCTAAATCAAAAAGGCCCAAATTTCAATTGAAAACATTCATACGGGTTATAAACCCTAATTTCAAAATTTGAAAATCAAACTCAAATTTGAACATGTTATTGAACTCCAAATCAGACGTATGACATATGAAAATCATCAGTAAAACAAGCTCTACAACATGCAATAATCAAATCATACAAACAATCATCTGAAAAAATTTCATATTTTTAATAAAAATAATTCGAAAATAAATAAATTTTCAGAAAATAAACCTTGATTTCTGCAGTGATTTGGAACACAGAATCTGATAGAACACCTCAAGACCTTTGGATTGAGTACTCGAGCTTTGAAAACAGAGATCAATAACACTTTCGTTTTGCTGTTTGATTCTTGGAAGATTATATAAATATAAGGTTTTTCTCTGGAAAATTATATAATTAACTGTCTGCAAATGATTTTGATACGAAATAAAATACGGTAAAGGATATTTATATTTACGGAAAATTAGTATCCCTTTGGATCATTCAGGATATAAAACGATACGTTTATTTATAAAAACTGATCCAACCGGTATCGGTGTTCGGGACAGTTATCCAAATCAGTACAATTTGTACTGCGGTCTTGGTCTCAGCGCCTGGTTAGACGTATTAAGAGGTGATAATTGTGATAGTTTACTAAAAAGCTCCCGTTTATCGAAAATACGAGTTTTATTGATTTACCAAAATGAATATTATATCGAAAATGTTGCGCCGGGACCCGCGCAGGACAAACCGTATGCCGGATCGAAAACGTCGAAACATGGAATATGCTCGGAATATTACAATTAGGTTAGGAAGGAGTTCTCGGAAGAGTTTCGGGTTCCAAAAACGTAACAACGGATGACGTCGGTCGGTTCCCGTTTTTATAAAATAGATTTTAAATACTCGGAAAAAGATTTTATAAATTTCATATGATCCTTATAGATCCATAAATCTACATAAAAATAATTAGGAAGATATGACAATTATCTATATTTTATTTTGGACATATAAACATTAAAATACTCAATTAATAATATTTTTAAACATCCAAACACATTTATCACTTAACAATTAATTCACGGAATAAACACTGAACACGGATAATAATTATTTCTTAGCAAAAATAATTACACGATATATCCCGGATATTACATCCTTCCCCCCTTAAAAGGATTCTGTCCTCAGAATCTCCTAAGAAAACAAATGAGGGTATTTTTTTCACATATCACTTTCTAACTCCCAGGTTGACTCTTCAACCTTTGGGTTTCTCCATAACACTCTTACTAGTTTTACCACTTTATTCCTAAATACTTTCTCTCTTTCCTCTGGAATCTCTATTGGACTCTCTACATATGACAAATCTGCCTGAAGCTCTATTGGCTCATATTCTATTACATGCCTGGAGTCTGGATTATATTTCTTAAGCATAGATTCATGAAAAATATTGTGAATGTGCTCCATGTGCGGAGGTAACGCCAACTCGTAAGCTACTTTGCCAACGCCCTTTAGAATCTCAAAAGGTCCGACTTATCTTGAGCTCAGCTTTCCTTTATTTCCAAACCTCGTTAGTCCTTTCCACGGTGATACTTTCAGTAATACCAAGCTTCCTTCTTCGAATTCCATGTCTTTCCTTGACTGTTCTGCATATTTCCTTTGACGGTCTTGTGCTGCTATCAATCTTTTCTGGATTACTTCAACAACTTCCTTTGTCTGCTGCACCAATTCAGGTCCAAGTATTTTACGTTCTCCTACTTCGTCCCAATATACTGGAGATCTATATTTGCATCCATAAAGGGCTTCATAGGGTGGCATCCCAATGCTGGCGTGGTAACTGTTGTTATAAGCAAACTCTATCATGGGTAAATGCTCATCCCAACTTCCTTTAAAATCAATAGCACAAACACGTAACATGTCCTCGATTGTCTGGATCGTTCTTTCACTTTGGCCATCCGTCTGGGGGTGATAGGCCGTACTCATATTCAGTCTCGTTCCCAAATATTCTTGAAAACTCTTCCAAAATATCGAATTAAATCTTGGATCTCGATCAGATACGATAGACACAGGAACTCCATGACGAACTACAATTTCCTTCAGGTACATATGGACCAACTTATCGAACGAAAATCTTTCATTTATAGGCAAAAAATGAGCTGATTTGGTAAGTCTATCCACTATAACCCAAATGGCATCATGATTAGCCCTTGTCCTTGGTAATCCAACTATGAAATCCATGTCAATATGTTCCCACTTCCACTCTGGAATCTCTAATGGCTGTAGTAATCCACTTGGTCTCTGATGCTCTGCTTTAACCCTTTGACATGTATAACATTTGCTAACCCATTCCGCAATTTCCCTCTTCATGTCTGGCCACCAATAATTTTCTTTTAAATCTCTGTACATCTTGGTACTTCCTGGATGGATTGAATACCTTGAATTATGTGCTTCCTGTAAAATTTCATTCTTCAGCTCTGTCACCGGTGGTATCCAAATTCTAGAAGAAAACCTTAGAATACCTTGCTCATCCTTTTGCGTGCATAATTCTTCACCTACCAAACGATTTATATCTTGATCCATTACATCTTCCTGACATTTTTTTATTTTCTCCAACAACTCCGGCTGGAAAGTCATACTATACACTTTTGCTTCATCAGGCTTGTGAACTCTTATCTCCAATTCCAATTTCGGAAATTCCTTATATATCTCTTCAGGTACTGATAACACATTTAACCTTTCCTTCCGACTTAATGCGTCTGCTACAACATTCGCTTTACCGGGATGATAATTAATCGAACTATCATAATCCTTAATTAATTCTAACCATCTCCTTTGCCTCATATTAAGTTCCTTCTGGGTGAATATGTACTTTAAACTTTTGTGATCCTTGAAAATCTCGCACTTTTCTCCATACAGATAATGTCTCCAAATTTTCAAAGCGAAAACTATGGCTGCTAGCTCCAAATCATGAGTAGGATATTTTTGTTCCTGTGGTTTCAATTGCCTTGACGCATACGTAATCACCTTATCGTGCTGCATTAGAACGCATCCTAGTCCTTTATGAGAAGGATTGCTATAAATTACAAAATTCCCTTGATCGTCGGGAAGTGACAAAACAGGTGCCGTGATTAATCGTTGCTTCAATTTCTGAAAACTTTCTTCACACTTGTCGTTCCTTGTAAACTTTTCATCTTTTCGTTTAAGCTTTGTTAATGGTGTTGCAATCCTTGAGAAATTTTAAACGAATCGATGATAATATCCCGCTAATCCCAAGAAACTTCTTACTTCGGTGGGTGTTCTCGGTCTTTCCCAATTTATAATTGCCTCGATCTTTGCTGGGTCCACTTTGATCCCTTCGTTACTGACTATGTGCCCTAAGAACTGAACCTCCTGTAACCAAAACTCACACTTCGAGAATTTAGCATATAACTTCTTTTTCCTTAAAATCTCCAAAGTTGTTCTTAAATGTTCCGCATGATCCTCTTCCATTTTTGAACAAATTAAAATATCGTCTATAAACACAATAACAAACTTGTCCAAATACTCCTTGAAAATTCTATTCATCAGGTCCATAAACGCTGCCGGGGCATTGGTCAATCCAAAAGACATCACTAAAAACTCGTAATGTCCATACCTTGTTCTGAAAGCTGTCTTCGGTATATCGTCTGGCTTAATCTTCAGTTGATGATATCCTGATCTTAAATCAATCTTGGAGAAGTACTTGGCTCCCTTCAATTGGTCAAACAAATCGTCAATTCTAGGTAACGGATACTTGTTCTTGATTGTAAGCTTATTGAGCTCCCTATAGTCGATGCATAGTCTCATGCTTCCATCTTTCTTCTTGACAAATAATACCGGGGCTCCCCACAGGATACACTAGGTCTGATTACTCCTTTCTCTAATAGCTCTTGCAATTGCTTCGCTAGCTCTTTCATCTTAACGGGCGCCATTCTGTACGGGGCCTTGGATACCGGTTCCGTTCCAGGTGCTAAGTCGATTACAAACTCAATTTCTCTATCTGGAGGAAGTCCTGGTAACTCGTCGGGAAACACGTCTGGAAATTCATTCACTACTGGAATACCTTCAAGTTTCGCTGGCTCCTGACTACTATCAATCACATATGCTATGAAATGCTCGCATCCTTGCCGTAATAACTTCTGAGCTTGAATCATCGTTAAGAACTTCTTTACTTGTTTCTGACCCTTGAACGTTATTATTCTTTCTTCTGGCGTTTTCACCATTACCTTCTTATTTCGACAATCTATCTGGGCATCGTGCTTAAATAACCAATCCATTCCTAATATAACGTCAAATTCTCCTAACTTAAACGGTATCAAATCTACACACAATTTACTACCAGAAATCTCAATCTCACAACTCCCACAAACTTGATGAACAGATACTCATTCTTGATTTGCCAATTCCACAGTCATTATTTCATTTAAATATTCAACTGGGCAATTTAACTTTCTAACAAAATCTTGTGAAATAAATGATCGAGTTGCTCCCGAATCTATTAACATTTTGGCACATAAAGAATTCACATTAAGCGTACCTGCCACGACATCCATATCCTGGATAGCATCCTTCACAGACATGTCAAAAACTCTAGCCCTAGGAGTCTCATTCACTGCTGGGGTAGATCCCATAATCCTCAATGCATTACTGACTGGGGCTGGTGTCTTGCAATCCCTGGCTATATGTCCTGGTATCCCACATTTAAAACACGTAAATCCAATGGCTGGAACCTTCATTGCTAGATTCTGGATAGGTTGATCCTTATTTACTGGCTCTCTTGCTGGCTGATTTCGGCACTCTCTCGAATAATTCCCTTTCTGGCTGCATTTGAAACATACCATATTTAACTTATTACAAACTCCTCCATGCTTCTTTCCACATACTTGACAATCTGGAAAAGTTAATCTCAACTGATTTGGCTGATTCGCATTAACTGGACGGTTGCCATGGCCTCCGTCGCTTGCATTTTGTCTCTTGAAATTAAAATTTCTCCCTGGCTGAAACTTGCCCTTCTTAAAATTTGGAAACTTCCCTGGTTGTGACTGACCTTCATTCCCTTCAAATTTCCTTTTCTTGCTCTCTTTCTCCTTCTGTGAAATCTCACTCTCTGTCTCTGCGATCATAGCCTTCGGTACAACTCCTGCGTAAGTATCTAATTCAAAAATGGCTACCTTCCCTCTGATCCATGGTTTCAAACCTTGCTGGAATCTTTTGGCCTTCTTTCTGTCAGTATCCACATACGATGGCACATACCTTGATAATTCCTCAAACTTGCTCTCGTAATCTGTCACCGACATGTTTCCTTGCTTTAGCTCTAAAAACTTCAACTCCATCTGATCCTGGACAAACTGAGGGAAATACTTTTCTAAAAACAATTCCTTAAACCTTTCCCAAGTAATAACATCTGTACCTTCCAATGTCTTCACCATCTCCCACCAATAGGCGGCCTCATTCTTCAAATAGTAACTTGCAAACTCAACCTTCTGTTCTTCCTTTACTTTCACTATGGCAAATGCCTTCTCTATCTCCTTTAACCAAACATTTGCTTCAATCGGCTCTAAAGAACCCTTGAATTCTGGTGGGTTTACTGCCTGAAAAGTTTTGAAAGTTACCTGGGGATTGGTCTCTCTTTGTTGTTGTTGTGCCAGGTGAACTATTTGTTGGGCCAAGATTTGAAGAATCTGGGCTATTGCTGGGTCCATGGGTTCTGGGTTTGCATTTTGGTTTGTATCATCTTGGTTATTATTGTTGTTGTTGTTGGTTTCTTCATTCTGGGTGTTGGTGCGGGTATTTCTTCTGGGAGGCATTTTCTGTAAAGAATCAAACAACTTATTTAGCTTTTAAATCAAATTCTTTGTAGAAAAGAAAAGTTTTGTAATACAGAAATATCTCCTTTTTAAAAACAGTTATAACTAAGTAAATTGCATGCTTCTTTACAGAATATAAACAGTTATGGAAAACAGAGTACATGGTATCACAGGGGTATAACTGGTACAATAAATAAGGTAAAGTAAAATAGGTGCAGTAAAATGAATGACAATACTGGAAAGGAAAGGTGTTGATATATATAGATCAAAAGTTTTGGGTACTATAAGCGTAAGGACGCTTCGAAAGTAAAAGCAAAAAGGGTACAACAACCTACTCACTAGTCAGCATAGCTAGTCTATAAATACAACTCAAAAGTCTACTAATACACACTACACACTACTGTACATACTACACAACCATAACAACACTGCTCAGCATCTCCCTTTCTGGATCTCTGACTCAACTCCAAAGAAACTCTGGTCTTGCCAGCCTCTCAAAGTCCTCCATCACCTCAGTAGCCCAGCCCATCAGTGTATCAGGGCCTCTGCCAGGTAGTGTAGCTCCATGTAGCCTAGCCTCAAGTACCCTCCGTGTCATATGAATATCCTCTCGAAGCTCCCTCACACCACGATCAATGTCAGTAGTCCTAATAATATGTTGTAGCTCTCTGATCTGGGCCAACAAGGAATCACGCTCCAATAGAAGAGCCTCATACCGGTAGTAAGGAACTGAGGGCAATGTAGACTGGAATGGGGCACTCGCAACTGAATGCCTAGTGGAATCTGAATCAGCTGGTGGGGGTCCTCTAATAGGTGGCCTCATGCCTGGGGGTGGAATAGCCTGCAATGGTACGGGCTGCAACACAGGTGGAGGTAGTATAGCCAATACTGGTGGAACAACAGGACGTGGATCCGAAGACGGTCCTCCAACTGAAGGCTCTGAGTGATCAGCGGATATGGGGATAAAAGAGTCGGCCATCTCCGCTATCTGAAATCATATCGTAATATAAGAATCTCGAACTACGATGCTAATCATACTAATACCTGTTATACCGAAGTACTCAACCTCTTGACGTTCTATCTTTCTATTCCTTACTTCTAATCCTAACCATCTACCCATTCCCGTCAACTTAGGCTTGTGTTAGTGACTTATAACCTGTAGCTCTGATACCAAACCTGTGGCGCCCTCCAAACCCGGGTCAGAAGTTTGGGGTCCACACACACACCTTATTAATAACCTGCTTATAACAATGATAAAGATAATAATAATATGCAGTGACCCTACTTACCAACTACCACGGACCGCAACAGGTTAAAGTATGCACACAAGCCAAACACACCTACTTATATTACAAACATTCAAATCCCAATCATTTCAAACTCAGAACTGAGTATTAAACATTATTACAAACTTTTACAAACTCAAATTATCCCAAAAGAAGCCTACTAGCTTAGCTCGATCAACCTGAACCCCTAGCTCTCGCGTTGGACTGGGGATCCTCGGTACCAACCGGTTCCTTTTTAACTGGAAAGAACATAAACAACATCGCACAAATGAGTTAACTAGCTCAGCAAGTCACAATGACAAAACTGAGAACAATGATCATCGGGTAAATATGGTTATGATATCAAGTGAACAATGGATTATGATTTAGAATTGGATATTATATTTTTATTTTAAAAACCAAGGTTAGGCTGCTGATCAGTCACGCACTAACCCCGAGCAAAGCACACAGCACTGCTCTAACAACTGGATCCAAGGCACACATTGGCCTAACTTGACCATTATATGGTCTGACCACGAATCTGGTCCACAATTTTATAAAACAATCCAATTCTACCATAATAACATAATAAGCAGTAATAAACCATGAACAGGATCATTAACAACATTGGACGTTCAATAATGAAAATGGTTTCAATCTGTATAAGGATCAATATGGCGTTTCCAAAGCTTGGTTGTTACGTAATGAAAGAATTCGATAACAAAGGAATCAACATTTCAGGGTTCCAAGAATTTGGTCTTTCAAAGCAAACGATACAATGGTTTGAATGTGTAAACAATTTGGTTCGGTGTTTAATATTTAGTTTGTATGTATTTGTGGAGTAGTATCGTATATTTGAGGTTCGTATTTGGGTATACAACAATCAATGGTCTAGAAAGAATCAAGTTTACGGCTCAAGATCAATAACTGGAATTAAGGTTTAGGGTTCAGTACTTCAAAGCACTTGCAATGTAAAACAACAATATCAATCAATATAATATCTCGAGAAAGTTCAGAACACTTGCCTGGTACTAGCTTATTACACTGCACTTGCTCTCAATCACCACTGTCTTACTCCTGGACTATCTGTTTCCCTTTCCTACGCCTTGCCTCTTCTGCTCACATATCATAAGCATCTATCAATATTTAACTCATATGATTCTATTCGACACATACTTCTATCTACCCTTCATTTCACCCAAATCCGATTAACGGATTAAAAGTTACGAAATAAATAAGTAAATATCGAATATACAGACCGACAGTCAATCAACAAGTCACATATAACACATAGCACATCACATAATCAATAATATATCATTTATAAATAAATCTCAGGTCATAAACAAGCTTTCTGGTATTTAAAATGATTTTTAAAATATTTTTCGGAATTAAAACGGGTCGTTGGATCAATTTCGAACAGTAATAGGGTTCGGTTGGCCAATTCTGGCTTCAAAACAATTTCATAATAATTATCGAGCATTGAAAACAATTTAAAATAGTATTTTAAAGCTCGAAACTATTTTTCGAAATTTTTAAATAATTAAATCTAATTAAATAATTAATTAAAATCAATTAATAATTAATTAAGTCAATTAATCAATTAATTTCTGAATTAATTGACCAACTAATCAATTAAAAATTGACTGAAATTAATTAACTGATTAATTCAGATTTATTTCTGAATTAAAAATAATTTTTGGAATTAAAATAATAATTTTTAGAATTTTCAGAAATTAAAAATGATTTTTTATTATAAAAATAAATAGGAAATATGATTTTTGAATATTTTTAAAACAGGAATCCTAAATTTGCAAATTCTGGAAACTTCAGGGACCAAACTGCATCGTCCCCAAAAGTCCAGGTACCAAACTGCAATTTTACAACCCCCGTCGCCGGAAAATACAGGGGTGGCCGGAGAACACGATTCCGACACCCTCACCTCACCACAAGCTCCAGATCACATCTACAGACAACCAGGAACTTATTCATGCAATCAAATCATTCAAATAACCTCAGACTTGGCCGGAAATTGGCCAAGAACATCACCGGTTTCCGGCGAACTTCAGAAATTTTCAAAACACAACTCCCTTCGATTCAGACATCCTCTGTGAACGAGCTATATACCAATCGATTGCAAATTTCATAAGGAACATAATCCACTATAAATCAACAACTAATAACCCCTAAATCAAAAAGGCCCAAATTTCAATTGAAAAAATTCATACGGGTTATAAACCCTAATTTCAAAATTCGAAAATCAAACTCAATTTTGAACATGTTTTTAATAACATACAATCATCCGAACAAAAATTTATAATTTTAATAAAACTAATTCGAAAATAAATAAATTTTCAGAAAATAAATCTTGATTTCTGCAGTGATTTGGAACACGGAATCTGATAGAACACCTCAAGACCTTTGGATTGAGTACTCGAGCTTTGAAAACAGAGATCAATAACACTTTCGTTTTGCTGTTTGATTCTTGGAAGATTATATGAATATAAGGTTTTTCTCTGGAAAATTATATAATTAACTGTCTGCAAATGATTTTGATACGAAATAAAATACGGTAAAGGCTATTTATATTTACGGAAAATTAGTATCCCGTTGGATCATTCAGGATATAAAACGATACGTTTATTTATAAAAACTGATCCAACCGGTATCGGTTTTCGGGACAGTTATCCAAATCAGTACAATTTGTACTGCGGTCTTGGTCTCAGCGCCTGGTTAGACGTATTACGAGGTGATAATTATGATAGTTTACTAAAAAGCTCCCGTTTATCGAAAATACGAGTTTTATTGATTTACCGAAATGAATATTGTATCCAAAATGTTGCGCCGGGACCCGCGCAGGACAAACCGTACGCCAGATCGAAAAAGTCGAAACATGGAATATGCTCGGAATATTACAATTAGGTTAGGAAGGAGTTCTCGAAAGAGTTTCGGGTTCCAAAAACATAACAACGGATGACGTCGGTCGGTTCCCGTTTTTATAAAATGGATTTTAAATACTCGGAAAAAGATTTTATAAATTTCATATGATCCTTATAGATCTATAAATCTACATAAAAATAAATAGGATGATATGACAATTATCTATATTTTATTTTGGACACATAAAAATTAAAATACTCAATTAATAATATTTTTAAACATCCAAACACATTTATCACTTAACAATTAATTCACGGAATAAACACTGAACACAGATAATAATTATAGATTTAATAATTATTTTCTGAGTAATTATAAAACTATTTTATAAAGCCGAAAATCGTCCAACTTCAACCGTTTTTGCATTTTTACAACCCGTAACTCTTCGGAAAACTCCTTCCTAACCGAACCTGATTATTCTGAACATTTTCCGTGTTATGACTTTTTTGATCCGGAGTACAATTTGACCCGTAGGAGTCCTGAAGTAAAATTTTTGATACGATAATCATTTCGGTAGAGCAATAAAACCCGTATTCTCGAGAGACGGGATATTTGTACATTATTTTCTCATAGGGTGTTTTATAAGAAGCTCGGTTTTGATAATTATCCAGTATTAAATTGAATCATTTTATAGTTGCTTCACGGCTAAGTAATCTATTTTTGGATTCGATATATAAGTGTAATTACTGTATTATTAAATAAATAAAATATGTTATGGTTTTGTTAAGTAATCTATTTTCGGATTCGAGGATTAATAATCTATTTTCGGATTCGAGGATTAATTGTATTATTAAATGCTGAATTGAATTGTTTTGTTTTCACTTTTAAAAGCGATTTTATTGAAAATTTATTTTCATAAATATTGAAATTGTCTACAAAATTATTTTATGGCTTTAAATTTCAATAATGATTTATAGGGATTTATAAAATTAAGAAAACATTATTTCATCAAATATTTATCCCTAAATGAATTTCTGATTGTATTTAAGTGTGAATTTACAACTAAATTCAAGGATGTTTCAAAAATTATGAAACTTATGTTTTATTAGTATTTGAATATGTTAGATATATTTGATAATGTCATGACTAATATGATTTATGTTTAGTTTTCAGATCTTACTTAAACAGGACAAATCAGTACTTAACTGAAATCAACACTTATACTGAAGTCAGAACTTAAGTTATCAGTACTTAAGGTTCAGGAGATATTTATCAGAAGATAATATCAGGACTTAAAGGAAACGTTCAGATAAGGAAGGCGGCTGATTGAAAGGAAGAGAAGATCAAGAAAAACGTAAGAAGAGATATGCATGAAGAAGGAATTCTATGAAGAATAGAATACTTGGAAGAAAAGATATCTGATTGATATATTTTAGGAAGTAGAATTATATTCCATATCAATTAGCGATTATCTTATAATTGTGTAGTATATAAACACAGACATAGGGTTTACACTATAAGTGTTATCATTATCGAGAATATTATTCATTGTAACCCTAGCAGCTCTCGTGATATATTTTCATCACTGATAGAGGACAGTTCCATACTGTAACAGAGTTTATTGCTTTGAATAAAGTTTGTTTTCTGTTACTTGTGTTATTAGAATTCGATTTGATTGTGCTATACACTGTATTCACCCCCCTCTACAGTGTTTGTGAACTAACAAGTGGTATCAGAGCCTATCTGTTAACACACAAGCAGTTTAAGATCCAAAAACAATCATGTCTGAAGTAGAAACTCCAACCAAGCCCACCAAAACTGAAGAACCACGAAAGACACAAATCCATAGTCGATATGAGACTATTAGAGTTCCCATATTGAAACTGTCTGAATATACCATATGGAAGGTGAGGATGACTATGTTTCTGGAAGCTACAGATCCAGAATATCTTGACAGAATCAAGGAAGGACCTCATAATCCAATAAAGCTCGTTGTTGCAGTTGCAGGTGAAGCAGCAACGTCTGTACCAAAGGAGAAGAGTGATTACACTGCTGAAGATATTGCTTCAATTGCTAAGGATGCGAAGGTACGACACTTATTGATAGTGCCATTGATAATGTAATGTCAAATAGGGTAATTAACTGCAAGACTGCAAAGGAGATATGGGATGCCTTGGAAACAAGATGTCAGGGAACTGATTCGATCAAGAAGAACAGGAAGACAATACTCACTCAAGAGTATAAACACTTTGACTCAAAGCCAAATGAGTCATTGACTGATTTATATGATAGATTTGTCAAGCTCTTGAATGATTTGTCATTGGTTGATAAGGAGTATGATCTTGAAGATTCAAACCTTAAATTCCTGTTAGCTCTTCCTGAAAGCTTGGATTTGAAGGCAACAACTATAAGAGACAACTATAATCTTGATGAAACGACTCTTGATGAAATTTATGGGATGCTCAAGACTCATGAACTTGAGATGGAACAAAGAAGTAAGAGGAAAGGAGGAAAGTCAAGGAAAGTTGCTCTTAAGGCTGAAGAAGAATATCTCAAGGCAGCTACCTCAAGGAAAGGCAAGGGTAAAGCTCTCTTCACAATGTCTGATACTGAGTCATCAAGTTCTGATACTGATGATGAATCAGAAACTGAAAGCTTGCCTGAGACGGATGCTGATGAAGAGATGATAAAGCTGTGTGCTCTTATGGTGAAAGGAATCACAAAGATTGCATACAGGAAGTTCAGGAAGGGAAAGAAATTTTCCAGGAAAGATGCAAGTTCTGATAAGAAGAATTTCAGAAAATCTGAAGGCAAAGGAGGGAAGTCTGACAGAGGAGATTACACAAATGTCAAATGCTACAACTGTGGTGAGAAAGACCACATATCTCCTGATTGCAAGAAAGTGAAGAGTGACAAAGGCAAGGCTCTTGGTACAAAGAAGAAAAACTGGATAGACACCTCAGATTCTGAAAGTGAGGAGAACTATGCCTTGATGGCAAATGCTGATATGGCAAATGCTGAAAGCAGTACTGAAGTTGTTGAGTTAAAGGGCAACAGGAAAAATATCCTAGTTCTGGACAGTGGATGTTCAGGACATATGACTGAAAATAAAGCCCTGCTATTAGACTTTGTGGAGAAGGCTGGCCCAAGCGTTTCTTATGGAGATGGCAACATTGGAAAAACATTGGGATATGGCAATATCAATCTTGGGAATGTCATCTTTAAAGAAGTAGCTCTGGTCTCAGGACTTAAACAAAATATGCTGAGTGTTAGTCAAATCCGTGACAGAAGTTATCATGTGAATTTCTTTGAAGAACACTGTGAAGTTGTAAGTAAATCTACAGGCAAAGTTGTTCTGAAAGGTTACAGGCATGGTAACATTTATGAAGCCAAGCTTTCAACAAGTACTGATGGTTCTGCAGTCTGTCTGATTATTAGAGCATCAATTGAAGAAAGCTGGAACCGGTATAAGAAACTCTCTCATTTAAATTTCAACAATATAAATGAATTAGTCAACAAAAAAACTTGTGAGAGGACTGCCAAAGTCAGTATTTGCTCCTGATGGTCTTTGTGATCCTTGTCAGAAGGTTAAACAAAGGAAATCTTCATTCAAGAGCAAGACTGAATCATCAATTCTTGAGCCTTATCACCTACTACATGTTGATCTATTTGGTCCTGTAAATGTCATGTCTATTGCAAAGAAGAAATATGCTATAGTCATAGTGGATTAGTTCACCAGATACACATGGGTGTATTTCTTGCACATAAAAAGTGAAACTGCATCTATCTTGATTGATCATGTCAAGCAACTGGATAAATTGGTCAAAGATTCTGTAAAGATAATAAGAAGTGATAATGGCACTGAGTTCAAGAATTTGATCATGGAAGAGTTCTGCAAAGACCATGGAATTAAGCAGGAATTTTCTGCTCCTGGAACTCCACAGCAAAATGGAGTTGTTGAAAGAAAGAATAGAACTCTTATTGAAGCTGCACGAACTATGCTTGATGAAGCAAAGCTACCAACATATTGTTGGGCTGAAGCTGTGCAGACTGCTTGTTTTACTCAGAATGCAACACTCATTAACAAGCATGGAAACACACCATATGAGATGGTAAAGAAAAAGAAGCCAAATCTGAAATATTTTCATGTATTTGGATGCAAGTGTTTTATTCTTAAGACTCATCCTGAATAGCTATCCAAATTTGACTTAAAAGCTGATGAAGGAATTTTTGTTGGATATCCACTTTCCACAAAAGCCTTCAGAGTCTACAATTTAAGAACAAGGGTCGTCATGGAATCTATCAATGTCTATTTTGATGATAAAAAGATTATTGGACTTGAAGATTTCAATGATCATGATCAGCTGAGATTCGAAAATGAAGACTCAAATTCTGATCTGAAAATCCTGAAAGTCTAAATCCTGATAATGCAAACTCTGGTGGATTAAACTCTGATGTTATTGAAACTATGGTGACTACATCAAAGGAAGATGCACCTATGCAGGGGGGGGCATACTAAAGATATATCCACATCTCAAGAAGCATCTGAACATACAACTGGCACTTCAAGTTCTGATTCATCAAGTTCTGTTAAGCCAAGTTCTGATAGTTTTGAAAACTTAAATTCTGAAGGATCTAACTCAGAGAGCATAGTTTCATCGGGAGCATCAGAAAATGTTGATGAAGATAGCATGCATCATGGGGGAGCATCCAGTTCTAGAGAAAACCTTCCATCTGTAAGAAAGTGGACTAAATCACATACACCTGACTTAATTATTGGAAATCCTGATGCAGGTGTCAGAACTAGAATAGCTACTTCAAGTGAATGTCTTTACAATTCTTTTCTTTCTCAGACTGAACTAAATAAAGTGGAAGAAGCTCTTCAAGATGCTGATTGGGTGCAAGCAATGCAGGAAGAGTTGAATGAATTTGAAAGAAACAAGTCTGGACCCTAGTGCCAAGACCAAAGAACATATCTGTTGTTGGTACAAAGTGGGTATTCAGAAACAAAACTGATAGTGATGGCATAATTACAAGGAATAAAGCAAGGTTGGTTGCAAAAGGATATTCTCAACAGGAGGGAATTGATTATGATGAAACATTTGCACCAGTTGCTAGATTGGAAGCCATAAGGATATTTTTGGCTTATGTTGCTCACAAAAAGTTTACTGTCTTTCAAATGGATGTGAAAAGTGCTTTTCTTAATGGAGAATTGGAGGAGGAAGTTTATGTGGAACAATCTCCAGGCTTTGTAGATCCCAAATATCCAGATCATGTCTACAGGCTTGATAAAGCACTTTATGGCCTTAAGCAAGCTCCAAGAGCATGGTATGATACTTTAGCTCAGTTTCTTCTGGAAAGTGGATTTAACAGATGAACTATAGATAAAACACTGTTCTACCTCAACCATGGAAAGGACTTACTTCTGGTTCAGATATATGTTGATGATATCATCTTTGGTTCTATAAATGACAGACTTTGCAAGAAGTTTGCCAAACTGATACAGTCAAGATATCAAATGAGTATGATAGGGGAACTTAGCTATTTTCTGGGCCTTCAAGTCAAGCAGAATGAAGAAGGCACTTTTATCTGTCAAACCAAGTACACCAGAAATTTGCTGAAGAAATTTGGAATACAAGATTGTTCAAGTGCATCCACTCCCATGGCCACTGCAACAAAACTGGATAAGGATACTGGTAAATCAGTAGATATTACTGATTATAGAGGTATGATTGGCTCTCTACTCTATCTAACTGCTAGTAGACCTGATATCATGTATGCTACCTGTCTTTGTGCAAGATTTCAAGCAGATCCAGGAGAACCTCACTTAACAGCTGTGAAAAGAATTTTCAAGTATCTTAAAGAAACAACTGATCTGGGATTATGGTATCCCAGAGAATCAAATTTTAAACTAATAGGTTACTCAGATGCAGATTTTGCAAGTTGCAAAATTGACAGGAAAAGCACAAGTGGAAGCTGCCAATTTCTTGGAGGCAGATTGGTTTCTTGGTTTAGCAAGAAACAAAAGTCAATTTCCACATCAACTGTAGAAGCAGAATACATTGCTGCAGGAAGCTGTTGTGCACAAATTCTTTGGATGAAGAATAAATTATTGGATTATGGGTTAACATATTTTAAAATCCCTATTTATTGTGATAATCAAAGTGCTATTGCTATGAGAGGTAATCTAGTTCAACACTCAATGACAAAGCACATCAGCATTAGGTACCACTTCATAAGGGAACATATGGATGAAGGTACAGTGGAATTGCACTTTGTTCCAATAGATCAACAACTAGCAGATATCTTCACAAAACCACTATGTGAAGCTACTTTTACAAGATTGGTAAATGAACTTGGAATGGTTTCAGGTTCTTTCTCTAAATCTGCTTAGCTTTTGTTCTGATGCATCAGACTTTATGATCAGTATTTACAGATATTACTCTCTTTGTGTATTTTATGCCTAATTGAAAATTGCTTAAGTACTGATTGTTGTCTGATGTGAATTTCTAAACTCTGATAGTGATATGACTGTTTATGTGACTATTCAATCCTATGAGGATCACTGTGCTAGATGCTGACCTAGTAGTCTTTAATATACTAGAGATCCCATGTTAGAAGTAATTATTTATGTGGAAATCTTTTGACACAAGCAAATTCTTACATTGAGCTTAATTAAGTTTACTTTTTCTATCTTATTACTAAGTCAAAAACTAGAATAATGCTTCTCATTTGTTAAGTTCTGATGTTAGTAAATCTGCAGAATGTACTAAGTGCTGATAAACCTCACTTATCAAAAGAAAAAGGAAAAGAACAAGGAATAAAAATCAGGTACTCCTTTGAGATCTAGAGTAAAAATGTGGAAGGGACGACTCAAGTGCATTGCTGGTATTAAGTAATATGCATCAGAAAAGCAAAAATAATTATTTTTCTTGGTGACTTTTCACACTCTATGATTACTGGAGAAATACTCTGATAATAGCATAAATTCTGATAAGCAATCGTGACTCACTTACACTGAGAAGCCACTATTAAATGGAATTTCAAAAGATGCATAAAATAAGCACAAAACAGTTGAGGTGGACTCATGCATGAAATCATTCAATAGTAGGCTTCAGAATAATGACAGATTTTAAGTAAAGTTCTTAGTTATGCCTTATTTTTATGATGTACCGAAGTAAATCAGACTTTACTCATTGTTTGATATTTAGCTTAATGCACACACTTACACTCCATATGAATGATAAAAATTACTGTGGCGATCAATGTTGTTTTAGATGAACAGTTTATGTGTCAGATTGCATAAATTCTTAGGACAGGTTCTGATGGAAGTTCTGATGATTAAGTTCTGAAGAACCGAAATCAGAGTTTGTGTGAAGAATTACAGAAATAGCCATTCAACTTTTCGAGTTAAGAAATCATGTTCTGATGACTGTTAAGTTCTGATATAATTCTAAGTGCTGATATTAAATTTTGATTCTTTACTTGACTTGTTTGTGGTTACAATCTGAAACAGACTTATTATAAATCAGACTATGTTTGAGTTGATTTTGCAAGTGTTGTGCTAGGCTTTATTGGGGATAGGATGACAGAGGATAGAAATGTAGTTTAATTTGCTAGATTCTGTCAGCTTATATATACCTTTTGCTGTGCTAATGAACCCCAATCGGCCAGTTCTTTATTTCCACCCTTTAAACGTGCAAAACGTGCTTTTAATGACTTGGTAAATGCTGACCTTAAGAAAAAGGTGGTTACACCCTTACAGATACCTCAGTCTGTAAAATAGATCTTGGTAAATGCTGATCCTCTAACCTATAGATCTATTTACCCTGATGTAGAACCCACCACCACCACCCAGACAACTCAACAACCATCAGAACATACCACACATACACCTCAATCTACTCAACCTTCTGTCAGGACATATCTCAAAACTTCACAGCTACCTCAACCTTCATCATCAGCACATACTGTAAAGCCTTCCTCTTCCAAGCCCAAGAGGATAAAGACTGTACCTCTGACAACACAGAAGAGAAGGAAGTTTGTTCTGAGAGATGAGTCAGATAGTGAGGAACAGGTTCCTGTGTCAGAACCTATTATACAAGAAGCTGAGAAGGTCTCTTCTCAGAAGGTCTCTTATGCTGAAACTCCCAAAGAATCTCCATCTTCAAAGAGATACAAGAAATAGAGAGCTCACAGGCCAGTTTCAGAGGATGAGGATGAAGCAGCTACGGAAGGAGTTCAGGAATCTCTTATTTTAAAAGAGCCAGAAATTGCTACAGCTACTGCTTCTACACCACCTGTGTCACCAACTCAGGAAGCTGCTACAGATAATGCAACTACACCAACTGTGTCTCCTACTCATGAACCAGTATCTACTGAAGACCCAGGCACAAGTGCTGAAATTGATATTCATAATCTAGTTGTGCCCGAGGTTCTCTATTTAGAAGCTCCAACAGCAATAAATCCATCAACAACACCACTTACTGATGCTAATGAAACTCCAGAATTGTCTGCAACACCTTCTCTGCATCTAGATGTTGATGATCAGAATATAGGTGAGCATCAGACTATGGATATTGATCAGAACTTGGAAGCAGATCAACACTTAGAGGAGGATGTTGAAGTCTCAATTGCTTCTCATACTGTTCTTTTAACAGAAGATGCTGATTCTGTCAGTTCTGATGCTGCAAATGCTGATGATACTGGTGATGCTGCTATAAATGCAGATGCTGATGAAGCAGGTCCTTCAGGACATGCACCTCAACAGACTGTTTCTAAATCTGAACTAGTCAAGAAGTTTGTTCGAGGAAAAACACCAGTACCTTGGAGTGAAACTCCTAGAGGACATGAGTGGACTAAGGAATGGAACACAGTTACTTTTGTTCCATATGAAAAGATTCTTGCTGAGCATCTTGCAAAAGCTGATGAGTTCTTAGTTAATGAAGATTTCAAGACACAGCTAAGAGTTACTGCCCTTACCACAAGGCACCTTCAAGGTCAACAGTCTAATACTCAGGATAAGTTGAACAGGGTTCAAGAACTCTTAATGCAGCAAGATACACTTGTCAAGCTGGACAAGAAAAACTTTTTCAAACCTACCTTTGACAGAGTTGCTTACATTGAGAAGACCAAAGAGAAGCAACAGTCTCAGATTGATGAAATTTTAAAAAATCAAGCTTCTCAGCAATCTCAACACAATGAAATTCAATCCTCAGTGGAATTGCTTATCTCTCTTCTCTTACCTGTTGATGCCAAAAAGGGGGAGAAGGTAATTAAGTCCAAATGCAAAACTGTTAAGACACTGAAGGGGAAGGATGATGAAATAGATGACCAGGGAAACTCTGGAATGGGTGGAGGTCATGGTCAAGGTAGTGGTTTCTCATCAAGAAGAGCTGAAGCTACAAGTCATAGAACAAGTTCTGATACTGGAAAAAGAATTACTTCTGATACTGGTAAAAGAATAAGTTCTGATGAACTTTTGGATCTTGATGAAGAAATTTCAAGACAGTTATTTCTGAAAGAAAATCCAGGAATGGACTTGGAGAGTCTGATGGAAGAAGAAGATAGACTTAAGTCAGAAAAAGTATCTGAAGCTTCTGTTGGTAAAAAGAAACTTCCTAAGGCCAAAGGCATTGTGATAAAAGAAAGGACAAATCCTGAAGTAACCAAGGTCAAATCACAATTGCAGATATATCCAAGGTCCAAGGGCAAAGAAAAAGTTGGTGAACCTATAAAGGTTTATGTGCCTCCTGTGGATGAAGAAATTACTGTTGAAGATGCTAATCTTACTCTGACTTTAAGGAAGATTTCTAAGACAACCTCTGACATGGCTCAAGTTGTTCAGAATCAAGATATAGTCAGTTCTGATATTACAAAGAAGCAAGTAACCTCTGACATAGCTCAAGTTGACTTGATATCAGAAGATAAGGAAAAGGAAACCTCTGACATTGCTCATGTTAAACCCTCAAAGTTACTCCTACCAGGATTCACCAAAGCCAAACAGACTCAACTTTTGAAGACTGCATCAAGTGGTTTTGAAGCAAGAGTGGTTACTGGAAAGGAAGCAAGAGATAAATCTAGATTGGGTAGTGCTGATGAAAGAAGAGTACAAAATACAACCAATGATCCAACTTCCTTAAGTGAACCAGGTTTTGGAGCAACTCCTGAAAGATTGAATCAACTAGAATCTGTACAGATGGTTTACCATACCTATTTGAAAGAACACATCTTATTGTACTTCATGACAGATGGTAGGGTTTATCATATAAGGGAAAATGCTATTCCACTGAAGTATTTTGAAGAATTGGAACATGTATTATTCTTACTTCAAGTGAATGACAGAATAACAGAAAGTGCTGCAAACTATTTGAAGAATCAAATTCAGAGACAGAAAAGGCTTTATTCTGTAAAGTCTGGTAGCACATATCTTCCAAAATACAGAGATCAAAAGGGTGATATTGTTGAGATTAAGCCTAACTCTGCTAAGATTATAACTACCTTTCTGGGTTATAAGGCTGTATAATTCAATCTTGAGTCTGACAAGGCGTATTTGATCAGACTGGATCAGGACATAAGGAAAGCTAGAATTAATGATCTCAGGGCTGCTAACTTTCAAACTGGTGAAGATTCTGCAGAACTTAAAGATGCTAAAAGGAGGATGATTGATGAACTCAGATATGCTGAGAGATGTTTGTTAAAGAACTATCTTAGAACAACTTCTGACATCAGAGAGATCAGAAAGTGAAGCTAAGTCAAGATCTACAACTGCTCAAATTCTGATATGAATACAGACTGAAGTTGTTATCAGTAGTTAAAGTTGGTAAAGCTTTAAGGACTATAAGTTGTAGTTATCTAGTCAAATTCTCAGGCATTTGTACTTAATGTTTTTGACATCATCAAATATCTGTTAAACTTGTATATTATGCTAATTTACAAGTTGGTGGAGATTGTTAGATATATTTGATAATGTCATGACTAATATGATTTATGTTTAGTTTTCAGATTTTACTTAAACATGACAAATCAGTACTTAACTGAAATCAACACTTATACTGAAGTCAGAACTTAAGTTATCAGTACTTAAGGTTCAAGAGATATTTATCAGAAGATAATATCAAGACTTAAAGGAAACGTTCAGATAAGGAAGGCGGCTGATTAAAAGGAAGAGAAGATCAAGACAAACGTAAGAAGAGATATGCATGAAGAAGGAATTCTATGAAGAATAAAATACTTAAAAGAAAAGATATCTGATTGATATATTTTAGGAAGCAGAATTATATTCCATATCAATTAGCGATTATCTTGTAACTGTGTAGTATATAAACACAGACATAGGGTTTACACTATAAGTATTATCATTATCGAGAATATTATTCATTGTAACCCTAGCAGCTCTCGTGATATTTGTTCATCACTGAGAGAGGACAGTTCTATAATGTAATAGAGTTTATTGCTTTGAATAAAGTTTGTTTTCTGTTACTTGTGTTATTAGAATTCGATTTGATTGTGCTATACACTGTATTCACCCCCCTCTACAGTGTGTGTGACCTAACAGAATATTTCGAGAATTTTAAAATTTTTCGGAAAAGTTCAGATTATATTCACCCGCACGTTTTTTCGTTAAATCGTAAAATGAGGGTATGATACACAATTCAAAAATATTTTAAAATATATAAAAAATTTATTTTATTAGTTTTTAAATATTCCGAGAATTTTAGAAGTATTTAGGTAATTTTTTGAGTTAGTTTCACTCGCAAGTTTGTTCGTTAGATCACGAAATGCGGGTTTCATTTTAAATTCAAAAATATTTTAAAAATTATAAAAAATTTATTTTACTAGTTTTTAATTATTCTGGAAATTTTAGAATTATTTTAAAAAAAATTCGATTTTATTTTCATCTGCAAATTATATCGATAAAGAGTAATTTACAAGTCAAAAGTCTACCTGTAGTATAGGAGAGGGACACGTGTCAATACTAGGACACGTGCCTTGCTGCTGTACTGCCGGTGATGCGCGTGTCACGAGAGGAAAGGAAACAAAAAAACAAAATAAAATGAAAACAAACACATAACAGTGCATTACGCACCCCTGTTTCTTACACACTTCCACCGCCCTTCTTCCCTGTCTCTCTCTTTTTTCTATTATCTCCGCCTCTCTCTTATTACAGTTATATTCTTAATCTTCAAAAATTCATATTTTACAAACCATACATCCAAATTTCAATTATTATATATATAAATGATCAGCTCTTCGTTACCTACGAATATGTATATATATTGCAAGGTATTGAGGAAATAATTTGCGTAGCATATTTTCCGTTTTAATTTATTTCCGGGGCATAGAAAAGGAGTTTGACGGTGTTAATTACTCCATATGGCGTTTCAACGCGTATATGTCTATGGCTATTAATCTCGGATTTTTTTAGAGGTATTTTCCGGACATCAGATATTGTCCTCGCGGTGATCATAATTTATTTTGGGTAACGATTTCAAAATTTTGCTTTCGTATTTGAGTATATTATAGCATGTTAGTGTTTATATATTTATTTCATAATTTTTAGAAGTTTTCGTAGAAGTCGCTTTTGGCAATATTTTTCATTTCTAGCGTGTTTATACGTGCAAATATAAATTATTGTGTGTTTTAAGTTTATAATTTTATTAGAGTATAATTGGATTATGTTGTTTGGGATTGATTTTGAGGGGTTATGGCCCTGGGAAAAGTCGTTTTACAAAGACGTTATTTTCGAATTTTTTTCTAAAATATTTATTTTGATTTCAAATTATTATCTTTTATAATTTTTGAAATAATAATTTGATTCAATTATATATAATTTGTTTTGATTAATTATTTATTCATTTAATTAATTGATTAAGTCATTTGATCAATTAATTTTATTTATAAATTGTTGAATGGAGTGTAATTATTTATAATTGAGCCAAATAATATTCTAAAAATTATTTTGGGATTTTAAAAATTATATAAAGGTATTTAATATTCAATTAATATTATTATTAATTAAATTATTTTTTTATTCATAATAAATAGACCGTTCGTCTGTTTAATATGAAACGAACGCCTCTAGACTCTGGAAAAATATTCCGCTTCTATTAAAAATACTTTCGAGACACAAATTGTTTTGTTTTGAAAGGTTTTCTATTTTACGAGTCGTTTTGAGTCGATTATTGAGCGATAAATCATATTTTTGATCCGACTTCAGTTTTAAATATACCGAATCGGATCTTTTAACGAACCAAGGCATGCGTGATTTGAATATGATACGTGAGTTATGTGCTTATGTGATAAGTAAATTATGTGCGTACGTGAGTCAAGAGTCTTGTGTTGGACTATTTTCTTTATGTGTGGGCTATCGTATTGGTAGACGATAGGGTTTTGACGCGCAGTTTGTCGAGTAATTATTGTTTAGACGGTTAAAATTGTATCTTTTAATTATAGATGCGGATCATTCGAGTTGATCAGGACTAGGCATTGGATAAAGAGTGAAATGGAATGGTATTGCATATCAGTCTTGTACCAACAGCATGAGCAGCTAACCAGAGAATTGACAAAGTAAATGATGGTGATGTCTTGCGACATAATGACAGAATAATTATGTTATTGTGAGTGTGACTAACTGCTAAAAACAAAAAGCAAGTTTTCTACGCTATTCTAATTCCAGAATAGTTCAATATTTTTCATATCCAACTGCTTATGATTATGCAAGTATTGCTTTCCCTATTCACAGTTCAGAATAGATAAATGTTTTACATATCGCTGAATTAAATATTTATCATGCAAGTACTCTTCTGCTATTTTATGTTCAGAATAGTTGAGTGTTTTTACTTATCAAATTAATGGATTTATAAATGTTTGAGATTTTGAGAAAAATGATTTGGTTGCGAGTATTCCTGCCCAAGTGAATGGGGGAATACAATTATTTCGGGTGTCGATTATTATGACCCCTTCCAATAAAAGGTTTTAAGATTGGATGAATGCGTAAGTGACCGTGGTAGACGGTCCAGCGGAGGGCCATGTAATATATGAAATATTTATAATGCAAACTATGCCACATGCAGATATATTGCCTTTTTTGAGTACTCGTGGTTTGGGACATGTTTCTACGAATCATGACCTAGTGCTATCACACGGGCTGATCAGCATGTGATAGTACGTCCGTCGGAGAAAGATTTCAATCTAAATTATTATATCATTTTTGATAATCATATAACAAATGATTTATCAAGTATTTTAGTTTTGGATAAAAGGTGAAATGTAGTTTTGATTCAGTTTCTGATTTATGCTGATACTTACTTTGTTGTTAAATATCAAAGGTGGTATTAATAGAGATGATTGATGTTGACTTCATTATGGAATGTTGTGAGCATTAAAGTTCGTATTGATATCTAATTAGATATGACATCAAAATGAATATTGATATCACAAGTTCGGTTTTGAATAAAGTTTATGATTCAATCCAGGGTCACGGTTTCATATTGTGGTTTATGATATTTCCGTAAACACTATTTTGCGAGTTTTATTCACGTCAAGATTCAAAGTATTGTTGAAGCATTTCGCTTAAAACAATCGAAAGGGTTTTGAATACAAATTAGGAATCAATTTTGAGATTCCTTAACTAAATTTTTTGATTCAGCAATTATGATTTTAAATGTTCTGCTCTACTTCAGATAATGGTTTTATATCAAAAAGACCATGTATATATTATACTGAACTTGCTGAGCATTTCTTTCACTCATACTTTCCTGTTTTTAAATTTAACCTCCAGTGAGGATTAGCTTGCGCTGTTTAGCGGCAGTATTCAAGAAATCAAAGAAGAAGCTTTTGGAAGATGGTTGTCCAGGTTTTACGGAACTAGAGTAGGTCTATTGTATAAAGTTGTGTTTATATATATGTGTATTAGTTATGTTATTAAATCGTTGGTCTAGTATACTTCTTTTCGAAGTTATGCTAGTGGGTTAAGTTTTAAATTTGGGAATTTGTGAAAAGAGTTTGAAAAGAAAGTGAAAAAATTATTTATGGAATTTAGAATTCTTGTTTCTAGAACTATAACCTTAAAAGATCTTGGATTAATTGGGGTCATAGATGCTAAATATCTTCTAATGGCATTTATTTATTGATTAACAGGTTGTTTTGCATTGATATTTCATTGTGACGACCAAATCCCCTGACCCCGGATTTGAGGGCGTTACAGGTTGGTATCAGAGCTGAGTTAATAGTAAACTAGAAACGAGAGAGTGTATGAGTGTGTACAGTTATGTAAGAACGCTTGACCTCATATCAAGTTCCTGTGGGACTATTGGATATAGTACCAACGAGTGAGTTAAGATAGGCGTATTCGTTTGAGATGGTTATATTGAGCTGGACAAAACTTCTGGCAGTTGCAAACTTCTCTTGTGGAATCTTCCGAGGCTATACGATTCGATGATGACAATGATTATCGATATCTTTGGAACATGAAGAAGTGTCTAGAATCGGATGACCAGTCAACAGAAGAGTTTAAATAGAAGATAAGTATTGAGACCTTGGCAATACCTTCTTTTTCTATAACTTCTTTTGACATCTCTCAAAAAGAGGTATCTGTTAGAGTATATAATCCCTAACACCCGTTTTCAATCACGTAATGTGCTAGAGACTGTCATGAAGTCTTTTTCAGTTAGCTCTGTCAATTTGCAATATATAAATTTCCACCTTACTTATATGATGGATAGTTTATTGGTGATATGACACCACATGGCCATTTTATGCCAGAATCTTATTTTCTAGATTTCCTTTTTCTCCAAAAATATTAGCTTTGAAACCTTTTCAATTTTGATCCGAGGATCCCTAACAAGTCATTTATTAGAAAGCCTTGATTATTCATTTTACTTTGAATTCATTTCATATTCTTTTATCCCCACTAAGATGAACAACCCTAACTATAGGGGACACAAGTTATACCTGTCTGTGTGATAGGAGTTGGATGGGATGCCATCACTTGTGTGTGTTGTGACTACAAGAAGGTTAACAACCTTTAGTAGTGTCTTAGTTTGGGCACGCAATACTAGGTTCATTTGATCATATTGATTTCTTAGTTATTCTTTCGATTCAACAATAATTTCTCAAAATTCATATTTGGTAACCACAATGGTGGGACACCTGATATGATATGAAATTCTTTTCTCTGTGGAATTCCATGATTTTATATAATTCAAATATGCGAAGGTATGCCAATCAAGTTGGGCTGAGTTATCTTGGTCAAGTCAAAGTAAGGCTATGCGATGGGATTACCAATAACGGCAGTGGACTGCAATGCGATTAAAATGTCAGTGACATATAACGAAGTCAGTCTGTTTCTTCACTTCTCTCTCTCTCTATTTATCTCTATCTCTCTTTCTTTTTTCTTTTTCTTTATCTTCCTCTCTATTCTTATTTCTCTCTATCTGTAAAAGTGATTCTATTGAGAAGTTGGTCAAATGATATGTGAAAAGGAACAATGGCGCGGAGTGAAGCTCCCGTGATAACTGGGTTGTATAAGGAATTTCAGTGTTATTCGAAATTTTGAGAGGAGTTACATATGGAAGATTGGAAAGTTTGTAACAAGACCCTTAGTACTTACTTCTGCTAATTTCGAGGACGGAATCCTTATAAGGGGGTAGATTGTGATTAACCGTAATTTTCAGGATTATTATTATTATTATTTGGATTTGTTTATATGATTTTCTGACCTTGAATGAATAAAATGATGGATATTTTATTCTTGTATGACGAATTTGTGTTATTAAATGGTAATGTGCTAATTTTTAAGTATTATATCGATCCTTGTTAATTTATGAAAATATTTACTTAAATGTATTATTTTTAAAAGTTATTTAAAAGTCGATCCTATTGATATCGGTAAATTGAAATTATTTTGTAAATCCGGGAAATATCGTGTAATTATCTTTATCAATAAATAATTATTACGTGATTATAATGGGAATTTTGGTGAATTATCTGATGATTGATATTGATATTTGGGTGTGTAAATGTGATAAAGTGTAAGTATTTTAATTTTAATATGTCCAGAATAAAGTATAGATAATTATGGTATTTTTCTGGTAATTTTTGGATTGTTATATGATTTTATAAGAATTTATAGGTTTAATAATTATTTTCTGAATAATTATAAAACTATTTTATAAAGTCGGGAATCATCCAACTTCAACCGTTTTTATGTTTTTGTTGGATATATTTGAGATGTCATGTCTAATATGTTTCATGTTTAGTTTTCGGATCTTAACTAACAGGAAATATCAGTTTACTGGAATCAGGACTTACTTGAAGTCAGGACTTAATGTTAGGTCACACATACACTGTAGAGGGGGTGAATACAGTGTATAATACAATCAAATCGAACTTTAATATATTAAGTAACAGAAAACAAACTTTATTGAAATAATAAACTCTGTTACAGTATGGAACTGTTACCTCTCAGTGATGAACAAATATCACGAGAGCTGCTAGGGTTACAATGAATAAACTTCTCGAATATATGATAACACTTATAGTGTAAACCCTATGTCTGTGTTTATATACTACACAGTTACAAGATAATCGCTAATTGATATGGAATATAATTCTGCTTCCTAAAATATATCAATCAGATATCTTTTCTTCCAAGTATTCCATTCTTCACGGAATTCCTTCTTCATGCATATCTCTTCTTATGTTTATCTCGATCTTCTTTCCTTTAATCAACTACTGTCCTTCTCTAATCATCCTTTAGCACTTAAGTTCTGATATCTAACTTCTGATAATTATCTCCTGATAATATAAGTACTGATATCCTTAAGTCCTGACTTCCAATATAAGTACTGATCAACAGTTAAGTACTGATTTGTCCTGTTAAGTAAGATCTGAAATCTAAACATAAATTATATTAGTCATGACATTATCAAATATATCTAACAATCTCCCCAACTTGTAAATTAGCATAATATACAAGTTTAACAGATATTTGATGATGTCAAAAACATTAAGTACAAATGCATGAGAATTAGACTAGATAACTACAACTTACAGTCCTTAAAGCTTTACCAATATTCAATTTCTGATAACAACTTCAGTCTGTACAAATATCAGAATTTAAGCAGTTGTAGATCTTCGACTTGGCTTCATCATCTGATCTCTCTGATGTCAGGAGTTGTTCTGAGATAGTTCTTCAACAAACATTTCTCAGCATATCTGAGTTCATCAATCATTCTCCTTTTGACATCTTTAAGCTCTAAAGTATCTTCACCAGTTTGAAAGATTGCAGCTCTGAGATCATTGATCTTTGCTTTTCTCAACTCCTGATCTAGTCTTATGACATAAGCTTTGTCAGACTCTAGATTGAATTCAAGTCCCTTAATACCAAGATATGTTCTGATCTGTGCAGTATTAGGCTTCATATCAACAATATCACCATTGTGATCTCTGTACTTTGGAACATATGTGCTGTCAGACTTAACAGAATAAAGCCTTTTCTGTCTCTGAATCTGTTCTTTTAAGTAGTTTATAGTAGTTTCTGTTATTCTGTCATTCACTTGAAGTAAGAAAAGTACATGCTCCAATTCTTCAAAATACTTCAATGGAATGACATTTTGTCTTATATGATAAACCCTACCATCTGTCATGAAATACAACATGATGTATTCTTTCAAGTAGGTATGATAAACCATCTGTACATATTCCAGTTGATTCAATCTCTCAGGAGTTGCTCCAATACCTAGTTCACTCAAGGAAGTTGGATCATTGGTAGTGTTGTGTACTCTTCTTTCATCAGCACTTCCCAATCCAGTTTTATCTCTTGCTTCCTTTCCAGTAACTACTCTTGCTTCAAAACCACTTGCAGTAGTCTTCAAAGGTTGAGTCTGTTTTGCTTTAGTGAATCCTGGTAGGAGTGTCTTTGATCTATCTTCTGATATCAAGTTAACTTGAGCTATGTCAGAGGTTACTTGCTTCTTCTGAATATCAGAACTTACAATTTCTTGACTCTGAACAACTTGAGCCATGTCAGAGGTTGTTTTAAGAACTTTTCTTGAAGTCAGAGCAAGATCATCCTTTTCATCAGTAATTTCTTCATCCTCAGGAGGTACATAAACCTTGATAGGTTCACCAACCTTTTCTTTACCCTTGGATCTTGGATCTATCTGTGGTTGTGATCTAGCCAATGTTGCTTCAGTATGTGTCCTTTCTTTGATCACAATGCCTTTGAGTTTTGGAAGTGACTTTTTACCAGAAGCTTCAGATTTAGATGTGACTTTCTCTGATTTAAGTCTGGCTTCTTCTTCCTTTAAACTTTCCAAGTCCATTCCTGGATTTTCCTGAAGAAATAACTGTCTTGACATTTCCTCATCAAGATCTAAAAGTTCATCAGAACTTAGCCTTTTACCAGTAGCAGAACTTATTCTCTTCCCAGTATCAGAACTTGTCCTATGACTAGCTTATCTTGATGTGAATCCTCTACCTTGACTATGACCTCAACCCATTCCAGAGCTTCCTTGATCATCTTTTTCATTATCCTTTCCTGTCAGTGTCTTGTCAGTCTTGCATTTGGACTTAATCACTTTCTCCCCCTTTTTGGCATCAGCAGGTAGTAGAAGAGAGATAAGCAATTCCACTGAGGATTGGATTTCAGTTAGTTGTGATTGCTGAGAAGCTTAATTTTTCAGAATTTCATCAATCTGAGCTTGTTGATGATCTTGAGTCTTCTCAATATAAGCAATCCTGTCAATGGTAGGTTGGAAGAACTTTTTCTTATCAATTTTCCAAACTTGTTCCTGTTTGATAAAGTTCTCCTGAATCTTGTGTAACTCTGCATGAGTAGTTGAATGAAGACCTTGTAGATGTTTAGTACTCAATGCAGTGACTCTAAGCTGGGTTTTAAAATCATCAGAATTTAACATTTCATCAGCTTTAGTCAAGTGCTCAGCAAGATGCTTTTCAGTTGGAACACATGAAACTGAGTTCCATTCCTTAGTCCACTCCTGACCTGCAGGAGTTTCACTCCAAGGTACTGGTGCTTCCCCGGTAACAAACTTCTTAACCAGTTCAGACTTAGGAAGAGTCTGTTGAGGAGTATGTCCTGAAGGACCTGCTTCATCAACATCTACAGTTGGAGCAGCATCACCAGTATCTCCAGCATTTGCAGCATCAGAACTTAAAGAATTAGTATCTTCTGATAAGACAACAGTGTGAGTAGCAATGGAGGCTTCAGCATCCTCTAATTGCTGATCTTGTTCTAAGTTCTGATCAACAGCCATATCCTGATGCTCACCTAAATTCTGATCATCAGCATCTTGATGCAGAGAAGGTGTTGTTGATAACTCTGGAGTCTGAACAGCATCAGTAACAGGTGTTGTGGAAGGATTATTTGCTGTTGGAGCTTCTAAGAGAAGTACTGCAGACACAACCAAGTTTTGAACATCAATATCAGCACTTGTGCCTGGATCAACAGAAGACACAGAAGGTGTGTTAGCCTTTTCAGAAATAGCTTGCTGAGATGGAGTTGATGGAGAAGAAGTGACTGGAGCAAATTCCTTGTCTTGTGAAATCAGAGATTCCTGATCCCCTTCCTTAGCTGCTTCCTCTTCATCATCTGAAACTGGCCTTTTTGCCCTCTATTTCTTGTATCTCTTTGTTGATTTGGATTCCTTGGCAGTTTCAGGAACTGTCATTCTTCTAAGCCGTTTGAGAAGCCTAGATCCCCCAATTCCAGAATCCTTCTGAGAAGTCACTTTCTCAGCTTCACCTACAACAGGTTCTGAAGAAGGAACCTGTTCCTCAGTATCAGATTCATCTCTCAGTACAGTCCTCCTCCTCTTTTGAGGTGTTTGAGGAATAGTTTTTGTCCTCTTTGGCTTGGAGGATGAGGGTTGAACAGTCTGTGAAGTAGAGAGATAGGATTTGAGATAAGTCTTGAGGGTAGATTGAGTAGTATGAGTGGTAGGTGCTAAGGATGATTGTTTTTGGGTGTTTGTGGTTGGTTGGACATCAGAGTAAACAGATCTATAAGTATCAGGATCAGCATTTACTTGGATCTGTTTTACAGACTGAGGAATCTGTAATGGTCTAACCACTGTTTTCTTAGTATCAGCATTTACCAGATCATTAAAGTATCGTTTTGCAACTCTAAAAGGTGGGGTTGAGGAACTGACTAATTGAGGTTCATCAGTACAAAAAGTATATATAAGTTGACAAAATCTAGCAAAATAGATAACATTTCTATCCTTTATCATCCTATCCCCAATAAAACCAATTATTCCAGTTGTAAAATCAAAATGAGTTTGATGGATAATAGTATACCCTATGTGCTGACTCAAAATTGGGATAGCATCAAAATTTGAACATTTGTTCCCAAAAGCTTTGGTGATGCAGTCAAAGAAGAAACTCCATTCTCTTCTGATATTAGCCCTTTTTAACTGCCCAAGCTTTGCCAAACTCTTTTCATATCCCAAATCAGCCATTAACTCCTGAAGTGTTGATTCCTCTGCAGTTGAAAAAGTACAATTTTCTGGGAGATGTAGAGCTTTGCGTATTGTACCAGGAGTGACTGCATAAGATGAATCACCCACTTTAAAAATAATACTGGGAGTGCCATATTTACCACCATCATCAAAGTGCCCAGTCCGCCAAAACGTCAGAACTTGTTGACTCGAAAAGACTTCAGGCTGAGTTAATGCATACCAAATCTCACTGTGTACAAGAAGATCTTGCACAAAATGCAATTCAGATGGAGCTTCAGCATGATCAAGAATTGCAGCATAGTTGTTTGGAACAAACTTAGCCCCATTAATGATTAAATCCTTAGGTGCCATGTGAAAAATTGAGATTCAAAAGTGCCTATTAGGTGTTTGATAAGATGTCTGTATGAAAAACCAACGTGAGAAGAAAGAGAGTAAAAGTAAGTAAAGAGAAAAAATACGAAGAAAATAAAAGATTAAAGAAATCCTCTCTCTGTTGTACTTATACCCTGAACAAAAATGTTACCGTTGGACACCTGTCAGACATGCAATAATAACGGATAGTTACTGGGCTCGAGAAAACAAGAATCATTACTTACCCAGTTGCCTGTTTTCAAGGAAAACCCGTTCCACTTACCCAGATATTCCATTAATCAAGGTGAAACAGTTTTAATTCAAAATTGAAACCGTTCCCACTGAGTTAATTATTTTTCACTGCATCATTAATATTCTGAAAGTAAATCACGTAAAAATGACCAAGATAAATTAGATGAGTAAGTGCTGATAAAAAAAATCAGAACTTAAATTAAAACAGAATTTATATGGTCATCAGAATATCAATCAGGATTTATCAATGCATTACCAAATATCTTAGAGACAAAATCTTGAAGCAAAAACAAATTTCATTAATATATCAAGAGAATACATTTATGAAATGGAAATTACATCAGTACTTATACAAGATTTCCCTAAGCTACTAAACCTAACATCAACAGCTTTAGTCCTAGCTAAGAAGCCTGACAAAGCTGATGATGAAGAAAAACAGGAACAAGACAAGATTAAATCATTTCTTCTTCTTCCTACTCTCGACAAACAGAATGGCGAGTCTGATGATTCGCTCTTGCTGGCGGAGAGCTGCCAGTCTTTCCTCCTCCAATCGCTCCAGATGGCGATGGTAATCCATATATAAGAACAGGAGGTGGGTCAGTACCTCCTGTGGGACAGAGTCCCATATCTCCTCAGGAATGGCTGTGACATGCCATTCCTGCTGCCAATCGGCACAGCTTAGCTCCATATTGAAGTTTTGGTAGTTCAAAAACATGTTGAATCTGACCATTGTGTTTTTGAAAGAAAAAGTATGAAGGTAAGTGTGTGAGAAAGAATTTGATGGGAAGGCTGATGTGAAGTGGCTGCTTATATAGGCAAGAGAATGCCAGGAGACGTAAAAGTATTTAATGCTGACAGGTAGAATTAATTCTACCTCGTCTCCCTAGACTTTGAAAAAGAGTAACATTCATTGGAAAGAGGAAACATGGTGTAAAGCGCACAAGAAACAAGTAACAGTGGACTGTTCAAGTACGAATACCATTAATCCTAATCATAGTGACTATTAATCTTCCACATCAACATATTCAAGTATTAACTGAGACTGTTATCAAATTTTATTCACAGATAAGTCAAGTAAAACATTAGACTGTAATATCAGAACTTAGACTTATATCAGAACTTAACAGTCATCAGTACATAATTTCTTAACTCGAAAAAGGAATGCCTATCTTAGTAAGTCCTCATACAAGTTCTGAGTTATACTCTTCAGAACTTAATCATCAGAATATGCAACCAGAGCTTGTCCTCAGAGTTTGTGCAAAATGACACAATGACTGTTTATCTAAAATAACATAGACCTCCACATAAATTTTCATCATTCAGATGGAGTGATTAGTGTGTGCATTAAGCTAAATAACAGACAAAGAGTAAAGTCTGATTCGCTTCAGTACATCTTAAAAATAAGGCATAACTAAAATTTTGCTAAAGAGCTGTCATTGTCCTGAAACCTACTGATGAATGAGTTCATGCTTGAGTCCACCTCAACTGTTTTGTGCTAATTTTATGCATCTTTTGAAATTCTATTTTACAGTGGCTTCTCAGTGTAAGTGAGTCACGACTGCTTATCAGAATTTATGCTATTATCAGAGTATTTCTCCAGTAATCATAGAGTGTGAAAAGTCACCAAGAAAATATTTTGCTTTTCTAATGCATATTTACTTAATACCAGCAATGCACTTGGGTCGTTCCTTCCACATTTTTACTCTAGATCTCAAAGGAGTACCTGATTTTATTCTTTTATCTTTTTGCTTTTTCTTTTGATAAGTGAGGTTTATCAGCACTTAGTACATTCAGCAGTTTTACTAGTATCAGAACTTAACAGATGAGTAGCATTATTCTAATTTGTGACTTAGTAATAAGATAAACAAAGTAAACTCAACTAAGCTCAATTATCAAAATTTGCTAGTGTCATAAGATTTCCACTGAAATAATTACTTCTTATATGGAATCATTTGTTTATTGAAGACTACTAGGTCAGTATCTAGCACAGTTATCCTCATAGGATTGAATAGTTACTTGAACATACATATCACTTATCAGAGTTTAGAAACACATATCAGACAATAATCAGTACTTAAACGCGTATTTCAATTAATCACAGAATAAACAAAGAGATTACATTCTGTAAATACTGATCATAAAGTCTGATGCATCTGAACAAAACTAGACAGATTTAGAAAAAGAACCTGAAACCATTCCAAGTTCATTTACCAATCTTGTAAAAGTGGCTTCACATAGTGGTTTTGTGAAGATATCTGCTAGTTGTTGATCTGTTGGAACAAAGTGCAATTCCACTGTACCTTCATCCACATGTTCCCTTATGAAGTGGTACCTGATGCTGATGTGCTTTGTCATAGAGTGTTGAACTGGATTACCTGTCATAGCAATAGCACTTTGATTATCACAGTAAATAGGGATTTTGAAATATGTTAACCCATAATCCAGTAACTGATTCTTCATCCAAAGAATCTATGCACAACAGCTTTCTGCAGCAATATACTCTGCTTCTGCAGTTGATGTGGAAATTGACTTTTGTTTCTTGCTGAATTAAGAAACCAATCTGCCTCCAAGAAATTGGCAGCTTCCACTTGTGCTTTTCCTGTCAATTTTGCAACCTGCAAAATCTGCATCTGAGTAACCTATTAGTTTAAAATCTGATTCTCTAGGATACCATAATCCCAGAGCATCTGTTCCTTTAAGATACTTAAAGATTCTTTTCACAGCTGTTAAGTGAGGTTCTCTTGGATCTCCTTGAAATCTTGCACAAAGACAGGTAGCATACATGATATCAGGTCTACTAGCAGTTAGATAGAGTAGAGAGCCAATCATACCTCTATAGTCAGTAATATCTACTGATTTACCGGTATCCTTATCCAGTTTTGTTGCAGTGGCCATGGGAGTGGATGCACTTGAACAATCTTGCATTCCAAATTTCTTCAGCAAGTTTCTGGTGTACTTGGTTTGACAAATAAAAGTGCCTTCTTCATTCTGCTTGACTTGAAGGCCTAGAAAATAGCTAAGTTCCCCCATCATACTCATATGATATCTTGACTGCATTAGTTTGGCAAACTTCTTGCAAAGTTTGTCATTTGTAGACCCAAAAATGATATCATCAACATAAATCTGGACCAGAAGTAAGTCCTTTCCATGGTTGAGGTAGAACATTGTTTTGTCTATTGTTCCTCTGTTGAATCCACTTTCCAGAAGAAACTGAGCTAAAGTCTCATACCATGCTCTAGGAGCTTGCTTAAGTCCATAAAGTGCTTCATCAAGCCTGTAGACATAATCTGGATGTTTGGTATCTAGAAAGCCTGGAGGTTGTTCAACATATACCTCCTCCTCCAATTCTCCATTGAGAAAAGCACTTTTCACATCCATTTGAAAGACCGTAAACTTTTTGTGAGCAGCATAAGCCAAAAATATCCTTATGGCTTCTTACCTAGCAACTGGTGCAAATGTTTCATCATAATCAATTCCCTCATGTTGAGAATATCCTTTTGCAACCAGCCTTGCCTTATTCCTTGTAATTATGCCATCACTATCAGTTTTGTTTCTGAATACCCACTTTGTACCAACAACGGATCTATTCTTTGGTCTTGGCACTAGGGTCCAGAGTTTGTTTCTTTCAAATTCATTTAACTCTTCCTGCATTGCTTGCACCCAATCAGCATCTTGAAGAGCTTCTTCAACTTTCTTTGGCTCAGTCTGAGAGAGAAAAGAATTGTAGAGACATTCATTTGAAGTACCTGTTCTAGTTCTGACACCTGCATCAGGATTTCCAATTATCAAATCAGGTGTATGTGATTTTGTCCACTTCCTTGCAGATGGAAGGTTTTCTCTAGAACTGGATGCTCCCCGATGATCCATGCTATCTTCATTTTCATTTTCTGATGCTCCCCCTGAAACTATGCTCTCTGAGTTGGAGTCTTCAGTATTTAGATTTTCAGCACTATCAGAACTTGGCTTATCAGAACTTGACGAATCAGAACTTGAAGAGCCAGATGTATGTTCTGATGTTTCTTGAGCTGTGGTAGGATCTTGAGTATGCTCCCCCTGCATAGGTGCATCTTCCCTTAGCGTAGCCACCACAGTTTCAATAACATCAGAGTTTATTCCATCAGAGTTCACAGTATCAGAACTTAGACTGTCAGGATATTCAGTATCAGAATTTGAGTCTTCATTTTCAAATCTCAGCTGATCATGGTCAATGAAATCTTCAAGACCAGTAATCTTCTTGTCATGAAAAGAGACATTGATAGATTCCATGACCACTTTTGTCCTCAAATTATAGACTCTGAAGGCTTTTGTGGAAAGTGGATATCCAACAAAGATTCCTTCATCAGCTTTTAGATCAAACTTTGATAGCTGTTCAGGATGAGTCTTGAGAACAAAACACTTGCATCCAAATACATGAAAGTATTTCAGATTTGGCTTCTTTTTCTTCACCATCTCATATGGTGTTTTTCCATGCTTGTTAATGAGTGTTGCATTTTGAGTAAAACAAGCAGTCTACACAGCTTTAGCCCAGAAATAGGTTGGAAGCTTTGCTTCATCAAGCATTGTACGTGCAGCTTCAATGAGAGTTATATTCTTCCTTTCAACAACTCCATTTTGCTGTGGAGTTCCAGGAGCAGAAAATTCCTGCTTTATTCCATGGTTTTTGCAGAACTCTTCCATTATCAAATTCTTGAACTCAGTGCCATTATCACTCCTTAAAATTTTCACAGAATCTTTGACCATTTTATCCAGATGTTTGACATGATCAATCAAGATAGATGCAGTTTCACTTTTTGTGTGCAAGAAATACACCCATGTGTATCTGGTGAACTCATCCACTATGACCAACACATACTTCTTCTTTGCAATAGACATGACATTTACTGGACCAAATAGATCAACATGTAGTAGATGATAAGGCTCAAGAATTGATGATTCAGTCTTGCTCTTGTATGAAGATTTTCTTTGTTTGGCCTTCTGACAGGAATCACAAAGACCATCAGGAGCAAATACTGACTTTGGCAGTCCTCTCACAAGATTTTTCTTGACCAGTTCATTTATATTGTTGAAATTTAAATGAGAGAGTTTCTTATGCCAATTCCAACTTTATTCAATTGATGCTCTACTCATCAGACAGATTGCAGAACCATCAGTACTTGTTGAAAGCTTAGCTTCATAAATGTTACCATGCCTGTATCCTTTCAGAACAACTTTGTCTTTAGATTTACTCACAATTTCACAGTGTTCTTCAAAGAAATCAACATGATAACCTCTGTCACAGATTTGACTTATACTCAGTAGGTTGTGTTTAAGTCCTGAGACCAGAGCTACTTCTTTAATTATGACATTTCCAAGATTGATATTGCCATATCCCAATGTTTTTCCAATATTGCCATCTCCATAAGAAACACTTGGGCCAGCTTTCTCCACAAAGTCTGATAGCAGGGCCTTATCTCCGGTCATATGTCCTGAACATCCACTGTCCAGAACTAGAATATTTTTCCTGTTGCCCTGCAATCACAAAGACCACTAATTATTAGTTTTAAGGACCCAGACTTGCTTGGATCCTATGGCCTTATTAAGTTTGTTAACATTTGCAGCGGATTTAGCATCAGAGTTTATGTTAACATTTTTCTTATCAGAACTTACACTATCAGACTTTGAATCAGAATTTACACTAGAAGAAACAATGGAAACTTTCTTCAAAGAAGGTTTTATTTGATAATAATCATAGTACAAACTATGATATTCCTTACAAGTATAAATGGAATGCCATAAACTACCACAATGAAAACAAGGATTTTGTGGTTTGTATCTAACAGACTGACTCTTAACTCCTGATTTTGAAGGTAAAGAGTTAATATTCTTATTCTTCCTGCAAAAAGAAGCCGGATGGTTAGAACTTCCACAGTTATGACATATTTTCCTAGGAGCATCAGGAACAGGTTTATAATTATTGCTTTTATTCACACCTTCCTTTCCATTCCTATTTTTCCTAGGTGATTTTACCTTGTTTGCATTCTTAACATCTTTCAGCTTATGCTTAAGCTGCTTCTTTGTCATTAAGCCTATGTTCTCTTCAGCTGTCTTTTCCTGTTTTAGTTTGTCAGAAGTTAATTCCTTTGTAACTTCTGATTTCTCATTTTCAGACTTTACAGTTACAAACTTAACAGGTTTTACCTTTGGCTTCTGCTTATCAACAGGCTTAATTTCTTCATTTCCTTTATCATTCTTATCTTCTCCATAACCTAAGCCTTCTTTCCAGTTTCCACTACTTAGCAAATTTTGAGTTGTTTTGCCAGAGTTAGTCCAAGTCCTGTTAATCTCTCTTTCCTTTTCTAACTCAGTTTTTAGAGATTCATTCATTTTTAGCACTTCATCCCTAACATAAAAAGCATCATCTCTATCCTTCTGAGTTTGATGGAACATGACTAACTCTTTTTCTAAGAAATCATTTCTTTTCTTAAATGCAAGATTTTCAGAAATTAATCTTTCATATGTTAAAGTTTGATCTCTATAACTAACAAACATGGTTTTAAGATATCTTCTCAACTCATTAATATCATCAGTATGAAAAGCATAAGTAGTCTGAGGTACCTTTGTTTCAGCAGCTTCAGAACTGCTCTCAGCACTTTCTTTATCAGCATTTGCCATCAATGCATAGTTTTCCTCACTTTTAGAGTCTGAGGTGTCTTTCCAGCTTTTCTGCTTTGTGACAAGAGCCTTGCCTTTGTCACCCTTTACCTTCTTGCAATCAGGAGATATGTGGCCTTTCTCACCACAATTATAGCATTTAACATTGGTGTAATCTCCTCTGTCAGACTTTCCTCCTCTGCCTTCAGATCTTCTGAAATTCTTCTTATCAGAACTTATGCCTTTCCTAGAAAACTTCTTTCCCTTCCTGAACTTCCTGTATGCAATCTTTGTGATTCCTTTCACCATAAGAGCACACAACTTCATCATCTCCTCATCAGCATCAGTCTCATGCAAGCTTTCAGAATCTGAGTCATCATCACTTTCAGAACTTGATGACTCAGTTTCAGACTTTATGACAAGAGCTTTACCCTTGTCTTTCCTTGAGGAAGCTGCTTTGGGGAATTCTTCTTCAGCCTTAAGAGCAACTGTCCTTGACTTTCCTCCTTTCCTCTTACTTCTTTGTTCCATCTCAAGCTCATGAGTCTTGAGCATTCCATAGATTTCGTCAAGAGTTGTTTCATCAAGATTGTAGTTGTCTCTTATTGTCGTTGCCTTCAAATCCTAGCATTCAGGAAGAGCTAACAGGAACTTAAGATTTGAATCTTCAAGATCATACTCTTTATCAACCAATGACAAATCATTCAAAAGTTTGACAAATCTATCATATAAATCATTCAATGACTCATTAGTCTTTGAGTCAAAGTGTTCATACTCTTGAGTGAGTATTGTCTTCCTGTTCTTCTTAATTGTGTCAGTTCCCTGACACCTTGTTTCCAGAGCATCCCATATCTCCTTAGCAGTCTTGCAGTTGATTAGCCTGTATGATATTACATTATCAATGGCACTATGCAGTAAGTGTCGTACCTTGGCATCCTTAGCAATTGATGCTATATCTTCAGCAGTATAATCACTCTTCTCCTTTGGTACGGTCTTTGCTGCTTCACCTGCAACTGCAACTGCGAGCTTGGTTGGTTTGTGAGGCCCTTCCTTGATTCTATCAAGGTATTCTGGATCTGTTGCTTCCAGGAACATGGTCATCCTTACCTTCCATATGGGATATTCAGATGGTCTCAGTATGGGAACCCTGATAGTCTCATACCGACTTTGAATTTGTGGCTTTGGAGGTTCTTCAGTTTTGGTAGGCTTAGTTGGAGTTTCCGTGTCAGACATGATTGTGTTTGGATCTTTAGCTATATGTGTGTTAACAGATTGGCTCTGATACCACTTGTTAGGTCACACTCACACTGTAGAGGGGGTGAATACAGTGTATAATACAATCAAATCGAACTTTAATATATTAAGTAATAGAAAACAAACTTTATTGAAACAATAAACTATGTTACAGTATGGAACTGTTACCTCTCAGTGATGAACAAATATCACGAGAGCTGCTAGGGGTACAATGAATAAACTTCTCAAATATATGAAAACACTTATAGTGTAAACCCTATGTCTGTGTTTATATACTACACAGTTACAAGATAATCGCTAATTGATATGGAATATAATTCTGCTTCCTAAAATATATCAATCAGATATCTTTTCTTCCAAGTATTCCATTCTTCACGGAATTCCTTCTTCATGCATATCTCTTCTTATATTTATCTCAATCTTCTTTCCTTTAATCAGCTACTGTCCTTCTCTAATCATCCTTCAGCACTTAAGTTCTGATATCTAACTTCTGATAATTATCTCCTGATAATATAAGTACTGATATCCTTAAGTCCTGACTTCCAATATAAGTACTGATCAACAGTTAAGTACTGATTTGTCCTGTTAAGTAAGATCTGAAATCTAAACATAAATTATATTAGCCATGACATTATCAAATATATCTAACACTTAAGGATATCAGGACTTAGATTATTAGAAGATAATATCAGAAGATGGATATCAGAACTTAAGTACTGGAGGACTAACAGTTAAGGAATGAAGCTGATTTACTGGAAAGAAGATCGAGACTAATATAGGAAGAAGATATGCATGGAAAGAGTTAGAGGACTAGAAGAATTATATAAGATATCTGATTGATATATTTTAGGAGACAAAATTATATTCAATATCAATTAGAAGTTATCTTGTAACTGTGTGTCTATATAAACACAGACATAGGTTTACTCTATTAGAGTTACGATCATCGAGAAGATCATACAATTGTAACCTAGCAGCTCTCGTGATATTTGTTCATCACTGAGAGAGAACAATTCCATTGTAACAGAGTTTATTATATCGAATACATCTGTTTTCTGTTACTTGTGCTTTAAATTGATTTGATTGTATTCTACACTGTATTCAACCCCCTTCTACAGTGTTGTGTGACCTAACAAGTGGTATCAGAGCCTATCTGTTAACACACATACAGTAAAGATCCAAAACAATCATGTCTGAAGAAGCAGAAAATCAAACCAAGCCCGTCAAAACTGAAGAAACTCCAAAGACTAAAACCTATAGTCGATATGAGACTATCAGGGTTCCCATGCTGAGACCTTCTGAGTATCCCATATGGAAAGTGAAGATGGTTATGTTTCTGGAAGCTACAGATACAGAATACCATGACAGAATTTATGAAGGACCGTATAAGCCAACCAAGCTCTTTGTTGTAGTTGCAGATCAGCCAACAAAGACCATACCAAAGGAGAAAAGTGAATACACAGCTGAAGATATCTCATCTATTTCCAAGGATGTAAAGGTTAGGCATTTGCTGCATAGTGCCATTGATAATATCATGTCAAATAGGGTAATTCAATGCAAGACTGCAAAGAAGATATGGGATGCTTTGGAGACAAGGTGTCAGGGAACTGATGCAATCAAGAAAAATAGGAGGACTATACTCACTCAAGAGTATGAGTACTTTGACTTAAAAAGTGATAAATCATTAACTGGCTTATATGGTAGGTTTGTCAAACTCTTGAATGATATGTCACTGGTGGAAAAGGAATATGATATTGAAGATTCAAATCTAAAATTCCTTTTAGCTCTTCCTGAAAGTTGGGATTTGAAAGCTACTATTATAAGAGACAACTATGCTCTTGATGAAACTACTCTTGATGAAATTTATGGAATACTCAAGACTTATGAACTTGAGATGGATCAAAGAAGCAAGAGACATGGGAGAAAGTCAAGACTTATGAACTTCATCTACTCTTGATGAAGTAGATGCTGATGAAGACATGATGAAGCTGTGTGCTCTTATGGTAAAGGGTATCACAAAGATAGCCTACATGAAATTTAGAAGGGGAAAGAAGTTTTCCAGGAAAGGTAGAAGTTTTGATAAGAAGGGCTTCAGAAAATCTGAAGGAAAAGGAGAAAAGTCTGACAGAGGATGTAATAACCCCAATTTTTGGAATTTTTGAAACCCTTATGAATAGTGTTTTGCTGAATAAGAAAACTTTTCATGCCACACTATGTAGGGGTTCTTTTATTGATCTTCTGGGATATTATTAGTACTCTATGTGGTATATAAGTGTATGTAAAGATCGTCAGAATCCAAATCCGAACACTTTGATTTTTCCCAGAAATCTACCAGATACAGAAAGAATTGAGTATAAGGTAACAGGATAAAAAGGTTTTAAATTAAAGGATTATAAGAGAGGATCATAAAAGGATTATAATGTATTGAGAAAGGTTAAGGAAACCCAAGTAATAAGATCCCGGGTATGATCCCTCAAACGAGAAACGAGAACGAAAGTTAAGCGAACCGTATAACAGATCAGCGGTCATTAGGCAAACAATTTGGAAGTTAATCAAGGAGGTTAGGGATGATGAGGTCATCCAACCAATAATAAGAGGGCAAGTAAGGGATGATGACATCACAAAGTGACATAAGCATGACATAAGGGGAAGGAGGTGTGGTTGATTTAAAACCACACAAAGTTCAAGGTTAGAAAGGTAATTAACCAAAAACAAAACAAAAACAACCAAGCTAGGCAAAACAAATCAAAAAACACAAAATCATTTCATTCTTCAACATTGCTCTCGGCTTTTCTTCATTTCAAGAAGAAGAATTTTCAAAATTCAAGTTCCAAGCTTCCTTAATTGGGAAGATAATTATCTAGTACTCCTTATGCATAGATATGGCTATCTTATAAGTTGAAGCCTCCAATTCATTCTCAATCTCTTCCAAGAAATCAATGAAGAAGAAAATGAATAGTGATTTCAAGATTTTTAACTTGATTTTTCTTGTTTTTCCTTTAAGATCCAAGCATCCCTCAGACATCTCAAGGCTTCTTAAGGCTTCCTAGCTACTCCAATCACTTCAAAGAAGGTATAACATCTCCAAACCCTAGCTTTACTTGTATATTAGGATGATTTTGATTGTTATGGTAAAAGAGTAGCTTGATGCTTGTTGGTTTAGAGTTTGGGTTGGAATGGTAGTGAATTGAATGTTGAAATCTTATTGATTGGTTAAAGGACTTAAGTATAGTTTAAATTCAAGTTTAAGAATAAGTATAAATTGTTAATGTTGAGTTGATTGGGGCTGTTATGATTTAGTGTGGATGGATGTTGGTTGTATGAATGAATTGGTTCGTAATGTCCGATTTACTTTAGACTGCTTTTGTTCATAACATTAGGACCCGAGAACTCCCTGCTAGGTTCTGACCATTGCCATTTTTAGATAGTTCATGTTACAAGCTTCGTTTTGATATATGGTTCGTTTGATTCCGATGTACGGTTTAGGAGAAATGGCCGTTTTAAGTAACGACATTTCATGAACGAATCATTACCCCTTGCCTTACTTTGAAACCTTGGTTAAAGACCTTAAAGGACTAATTGGAGTATGAAACATTTATGTAGACTGTGTTAGGCAGTTGGTAAGACACTCGCGAAAGAATCGCCTTAAAACTCGTAATGGTTAATTTATTAAAAATGGTGGAGCCGAGGGTAGTCGAGCGACTTAAGAGAATCATTAAGCGCAAAGCGAGCATTAGAGACTAAATTGGTTAAAGTATAGATTTACAAGTGACTTTGGTTTAATTCCAACTTATATGTTGTTTATAGGTTACCAGACTCGTCCCAAGCCATTTATAACCCCAGTCGCTCAGGCAAGTTTTCTACCCGTTATACTGTTGTTGTGATGTATATATGTATATGCATTGTCTTGTGATAAATGCATGTTGGTTAATTAGCAAATTCTTGCGATATATTGTAGCATGTGATATGGAATATATGCATGTCTATTCCGTAATCTTGATACATATATCTGTTGATTCAGTTGCATAATACCTATGCTAGAAATAAGCAGTAGTTGCGTATACCATTAGTATAGGGGACCCAAAGGTGAACATATTTCTAAACCGAGAGTCGATGTTCCCGAGTATATTATATATATATATATATATTTATATATATAGGGATATAGTTTTCAAAACTATTGATCGAATAACGTTTATTCGATAACTTTATTTTATTTAATGAATATTATTTGAATATTCATTCGAGGACTTATGACTCTGTTTATTCTATTTAATGATTATTAATTGGATATTCATTTGAGGATGTATGACTCCGTTTATTTTATTTAATGAATATTATCTATAATATTCATTCGAGGTATTATAACTTCGCTTATTATTTAATAATATTCTTTATTTTATTAAAGAATAATGTTTCGATAATCAAACTTATTTTCGATTATTCAAATAAAGATAGTACTTTCATATAAATATATCTTTGGTTATTTAATATCCATTTCAAGTATGAGTTTTAAAACTTCTACTTCGATTATTTTTATAAGGATTATCTTTATGAGAATATTATTTAAATAATAATATTCAGATATTTCTAATATATCGGGACTGATTTATTTTAATAAATCAGTAGTACTCCAAACATTCTTAAAAATGTTTTCGAATCTTCAAAATGATTTTTAAAGTTAGAGTGGACCCCAAAACTCATTTTTATATTTAAGATCTTCCTTTCAAAGGGGATTTAAATACTCGCTCAAAACCTGGGGGATCCGGCTCTGTGGTGTATTTTACATTCGCAACGTGGTTGCTGTTTTGAGAAAACAATTTGATTACTTGCCCAACGTTCGGGAAGTAAGTCCATCTAATTGAGTCGGCATAAGTGACAGGCCGGGGTACGGTCTATCAAAGTGTAACTGGCTGGGTGGTAGTCCATCAACGCGTAAGAGGCCGGGTGGCGGTCCAGCACAAGGTCCTTATGTGGCCAGGGTGATGACCGGTGGGGGATTCATCCATCTACTAGTATAAAAGGTTACTTATTGGTATCTTTGCCTGATCAGCAAGATATCAGGTTTATGCCAAGGTTTTCTCCTTTCCAAAATTCATTGGATATTGTAACTCTGTTTATAATTTTCATAACAGAGGTTTTCAAGGAGTGTATGAAATGTATATATATATAGGTGTATATATATATATCAGGACTTAATGAAGTATCTCGTAACTTCATTATTTATAATGATATTTCAAGGATTGAATCTATTCAAGTCTTATCTTGTAGTCTCATCTGGGTGATGAACTTTTGAAACTGATTATAACTTGAACGATGGTAGTTCAAATAGTATTTGGATATAAGTATATTGGAGTATCTTATAACTTCATCTTTTAAACTTATATCTAGTAAATGATTATCTTGTGCATGTCAAAGATTTTCGAAAAAACGTTGAGACAAGGTTAGATATATGAGATCACCTTGCAACGATATTTTATACAGTTATAAATGGGAACTCTGTGTATATTATACATGTCAGAAGACTTCAAAGATTGTGAAAAGTATATATGTACATATATACTGAATATTTTGCGACTTGGTCACGGTAAGATATCAAACTTGGTTCATTTCTTCTTGACCAAGACTTTCATGAGTACTATGAGAATGCTCATATATTGTAAATCATTATACATATTATTTTGGTGGGCTTGTTGCTCACCCTTGCTTCTTCTTTCATCACACAACATCAGCTAGACAAGATGAACAGGACCAAGCTTCCAATTCGCAAGCGGTTAGAAAATGTTCCGCAGTTTTCTGGAAGCGTTGATGCCGCCGTAGCTGAGGTAGGAGCTACCAATAGACTAGGTTTTCAACTATTGATGAACCAGATTTATGTATATTTATGAATTGTAATAATGGCAAAGAAATGTAAATTTATTCAGAAACCCTTTTAAGGTGTATTGGCATATAATTGTGGAATAAAACGACTTGTGATTATTTTTGGATATTCATCTCTGAGACTATAACTTATGGTGTGTGTGTGTTTATGGTGGGGTCACAGTACAGAATAGTTGATTATTTATTGAGATTGGGTGTTATTAAGGGAAATGGAACTCGTGACAACCCGGATCCCCGACCCCGGATTTGGGGGTGTTACAGAAATGGTATCAGAGCGAAGCGTTATAAATCCTCAGAGATGATGTGACGTTAAGATAATAAGTTCACTAAGATAATAAGAACTCTTGCCAAGTTCATAGTCGGACTACCTAACGTAGTACTGACAGTTAAAACCCTTATGGAAACCCTTATAAATATCATGATAGTAAGATAGTTCATTCTCGTATAGGGAAGCGGGGCACCGAACCCTGAGGTTCAGGAGCATCAACATGAGGATGTTTTATTACATGTTGGGGATCAAATTGTGAATCTGATAGAGTACCCTAACGAGGGACCGGATGAGATTCATATTGAGAATGTTGCGGTTGAGGATGTTATCCCAGAAGGGATTGTTGCCGAGGAGGATCTCATGGGGGATCCTGACGAGAATGAAGAGAGGACCGCTGAGGAATTGATGACCGTAGTCAAGGGCGACTACCAGAGCAAGAATGGCCGTGAGGGTGGCACTAGAGGATGAAGAGTTACCAAGGGCACAAAGGTTAATGAGGGCAGAAGGAGTGGGGCCTTCCACGGCACCAATTATACAAGTATCAGACCCTCTTCCCGAGGTTCCTGAAGACATCCATGAGGTTCCACCAATTCCTGTTCCCTCCCCTGTACAGAGCCCAGCACCTAATGAGGAAATGCCACCTTTATCTCCTGCACCATTGTCACCTGATACCGTGTTTGGTTATCCATTTGGATCCCCTGGGCCTGCACCACCTGCACCCCATGGACTGCTAGATGCAACCACTCAGGCTTCTCTTATCGCCGATTATTACATGACTTTGGGTGGCCTGCCTGAGGCCCGTAATATTAGGAGTGATCTGTTGGATCGACTTACTGCACCAAGGATTGAGGGTGGGGTACTTCCGGCAGGATTAGCTCATAGCATGGAAAGGATTGAGGCTACCACCCGTGTTATAGCTAGAGGCCATCTTGAGGGTCAGATTGATCCAGCTCTACTTGCAAGTATCTTAGACCTCATCACCTCTGTGATGGAGCAGGTTAGGGATGTCGTGCGTGCCCGCATTTCTTGATCCATGGTATGTGCAGAGCCAGAGCGATCAGACAAGAGTTTCATGTAGCACCGCTTTTGGAGGATTAGCCTAAGTTATGAATGATTAGTTTTAATGACTAGATGATTATCTATGGTAGTACTTTTGGGATAGAAGCGATCAGATCAAATGATGTAATTCTCTTTAATGTGTTCAGTGGTTGTACCCTCGAACAAATGGTTATGCATATATTCGTTAATTTCATTTCGGATCAGTCTGTTTGTGATAAGTTCATATTGTTAATTGCACTATTAACACTTAAGAGAGTATCATGAAGTTTATAGAACTTGAGAATTCATAATTTGCAATCATGCAAGGACGGAATGAAGGAAAGACTTAAGCAAAGTAAATAAGAAAAATATCCAGAGATTCTCAATTTTTTTTTTCCAAGCATTATGCCCCCATTAGGAATAAGATAAGGGGCAAACCTTGAATGTGATAATCAGGGAAGTCGTAATTAAGCTATAAGGAACCCAGAATATAATGAAGTGGAAAATGAGGATTTTAAATTAAAAGATGACCCCAATTATGGGGAGTAGGAAGAAATATTTAGACTGAGAAAACAGAAGTCGAGCAATAGGAAGAACCAGGATGGTACTCCTATTGGGCAATCCATGGACCTGCCTAAAACAAAACTTATACTTTTACCCTAACCACCACCTTGAGGAAACAATGTGTTGTGAAATTCTTTCAGGACCTTTAAGTCGCTAAGCTCTCAGAGTTCCAAGGGAATAGCTGACCTAGCCGAGGCAAGAGCCTGGCTAAAGGAAATACATGAATCATTTGAGATTCTAAATGATTGATGAATCAGAAAATAGTGTTTTTGTCACTTACCCTCCTAAGAGAGAGACCACCCACTGGTGAAAGACCAAGAAAGGCACGGAGCAAGAGGTTATGATAAACTGATTACAGTTCAGTCAATTGTTTTCAAGAAAGTACTTCCTAGGATTATGGAGATAGTGTAAAAGCTTTAGATCCAGAACAAGGCGGACGAGTATGATGAATTATGAATCTAAGTTGTAAAAGTTGTCAAGATTCGTTCTGAGGACACGAATCCAGAATGACGGGATGTTTGAAATCAATGCTTATGTTGTGTTAGTTCAGGAAATAATGATAAGAGAAAGGAAAATAAAAAGAAACTGAAGTGGAAAGGAATATAAAGGCAATAGAGTTTGAGGAATAATAAGGAATTTGGGTATGAGGAAACCCTAAAGACTCGTAGCAATAGAAATAGAAAAGTAAGTAATCGTCAGGATGAGGGTGATTCACCATGAGTTAAATTGATGGTTAAAGGCATAAGAGATACATATATGTTGTACCCCCTTCAAGTTGGAAGGATTCGGGAAACCTTGAGATAGTTCGAAGGATAAATAATGAGACGCGGATAGACCGAGGAGACAAGAAAGTAAGAAATTAGGAAAAATTGGATTAAGGAAGTGACCTTCAAGAATGTGGAGTGTGAGACCGGTGGCTTGATACCCAGGAAGGAAGACACCAGGAATGAGAGATATCCCAACATTGAGATGACTGTTGAGATAAACAACAAAAGTAAATACGAAATTATTAAGAAGAAGTTCACGTTGAACACGACCAATATCTTCCAGAACATCCTTGTTATCATTACCGAATCAGGCAAGAAAAGTGGATAACCGTTATTGTCTTTTGGAGGCCATATGGATTGACCTCATTTTGGATAAGGATATTATTATGAAATTAGGCATATACTATCGAGGTGGGAATGATTGAATAAAGACACCCTCATTAGGGATATATGACTTGATTTATCCATGGAAGGATGCATGTACCTTTTTAAAGGTGGAATTAAGGATAGAACATCGGTAACTTAAAACGAATCCTAGGGGAATGCATAAAGGTTGGCATTTCACCCTTAATAGGGACAACATGAGTTTTCACAAGTATGAATTGGAAAGGATCAAGGTAACAACAACCTTTAAAGATCAGTAAAGAAATTTTTCAGAAGTACATAGACAATGGTTCTAGTATTAGTAAATGGTATTTTGATATGCCCTGTATCTAGGGAATACAGGAGGAACGATTCAAGGATAACCTTAGAGGTTTTACAAGGAGAAAGGTAATATTCAAAATTCTCAAGAATAGAAATACTGATAAAGGAAATATGACGTAATTATAACGATGCCAAGTGGGGCATGTGTTAAACCACGAGAAAGTTTGGATCGAACCAGTAAAGGTCGAAATTGTTCAGGAAAATTAGGACCTAAGATAAAAGATGTTCTAAGTATGATTGAGAGTCAGCCGTGACAGTGATTAACCTCTAAAGACTGAGGCAATAACGTATGGAAAAATGGTAATATTTTTTTTTACTCATCAGATTTTAAGGAAAACACCTTCACATAAGCAGTGATTGAAATGAGGTAGAAAATTTATTTGGAGGTGGTTAAAATGACATTCACTGTAAGGAAATTTTACTATCAGGAAAGGCCAAAGAGGTGGCCGACACTTTAAAGGTAAGAGGATAATTATAGTCGCTTTTGCCAAAGGAATACAGTGATGATGGTTAAAGCTGTGAAGGTTGTATTATGGTTTGGAAGATTGACATTCCTTCTGATGACTGTGCAATACCCAACCGTAATAGTAGTTGGTAAAGGTTTAATTCATGTAATCGCCATGAGCGGGCTATCTATCTCAGAAGGTACTATCTTGAGATAAGCCAGGACCATGTTTCAAAAAGGACTAGACGAACCTTTGAGTTAAGTCTTCTATTGAAGGCACATGATTAAGAATGGTATTAACCTGCTATCGTTGCTTTGATTGAAACTCTTCTGTAATTTTATCTGCTTCATGTCATGAAAGTACGTCAGGATCTGGAGTGTTCTTCATAAATTATGAATGGTAATTATGTTAACTCCTTAAAAGAATTTGATACGACAGGTATGGACTCCGTATGGTTAGCTATTAAGATTCCAAGGAAAATGAATGATGACAGTAGGTCAGTGGTGGACCATAGTAATGCAGCAACGATTCTTTGAATAATAAGCCGATTACAACCGTGAGAGTTGTAGTGTAATGGATGTTGAGATTGGGTACCCCTAATCGGGTTGTGGTGATGTATAAGTTATCGTTGAATAGACTGGTTAAGTAGATTATCTACCTATTGAATATTTATTCCTTCTTATCAATAGAGAGTCGTATTACTATACGAGGAAGGTTGCGATGCAAGCATAGAATTCTAGTAACGATGGTGTCTAGAATGAGATCCCAGATTCGATTTTCGATGTCGAGGGAGTTTCAAAGGTGATTATGTATAAGCTCGAGGAAGAGCATAGGTCCATAGAATGATGGACGGAATAGCAAAAATATTTAGGCATGTGAAATATGATGCTATAATACTTGATGTTGATATAAATACATATATATTTTGTTCTCCTATGACAAACCTCTATAGTTCAGAGGTAGATTCCAAGCCAGATATTTTATGGCAATATTTTTTTATATATATACAATTCTCTTCAGTTCGTTCTTTTCTCTTCTTTTCATTTCATGTAAGCTGAGAAGAACAACCCTTCCAGAAGGGGAAGTATTGCCGAATGACTATCTATCTGTGTGATAGAAGCCTAGTAGGATACCACATGTCGTTTAATTGCTTGTCAAGTGCTAAAGGCTGGCCACCTTCTGTACTAACTATGCAATAGAACAAGTGTTCATGATCATAGTGATCTCTCAACAAATTCCTTTACTTCTATATGATGGATCAAGCTTTCGAAGATGGAAGCAGCTAAAGGAAGTAGTATCAGTACGATGGTATTCCGATTCTAACGCGTTAGTGATACTAAGGTTGACGTGGTTATTAAAAGGTTATAGAACGCTAACGAGCAAAAGTATAACTAGTATAATATTAGGAACGGAAGGTAGTAGCGATTACGAACTGGAAAAGAATGGGTATTGAGAAGCAAAAGCTCTAATGCTAAAAGCTATAATGAGAGTCTGTGCAATAGACTTGAGAGAATTTGGAATGATCACTTAAAGCGGATTGAGTTTTCTCACGATAATAGATCGTATGTCAGGTATCGAGATATCGTCTTATGAGATCTTTGAGGGAAGAAAATGTCGATCTCCCTTATGTTAGGATGAAGTTGTAGAGCGCAAGATGCTCGGACCAGTAGTGGTCCAAAGGACCAAGGATATGATAGATCTAATCAGAGGACGGCTGGTAGTAGCCCAAGATGGACATGACAATATGTTAATTTGACACGAAAGGACAAAGAATTGGAAATAGGGGACCTAGTAATGTTAAAGGTATCCCTTGGAAAGGATTGATGAGGTTCAAAAAAAAAAAGAGAAAGGAAAGCTAAGCCTACGAATTGTTGGACCCTTTGAGGTATTAAGACATATTGGGAAGTTAGCATATGAGCTAGCCCTACCCCCGAACATGTAGTAAGTTCATAACGTGTTCCACATATCAATGTTAAGGAAGTATAATTCGGATGCCAGACAAATAGGGGCATATGAGTGCATAGACATGCAACCAGACGTAACCTACATGGAGCAACCAGGAAGGGTTATAGATCAAAAATGGACATATGCTTAGGAGAAGAGTTATCAAACTAGTCAGAGTTTGATGGTAGAACCACAATGTGGGAAAATTACGTAAGAGTTAGAAAGTGCAATGCTAAGAAAGTATCCCTACTCATTTTCTATCTGATTCCGGGACAGAATCCTTTTAAGGAGGGGAGACTGTAATAACCCCAATTTTTGGAATTTTTGAAACCCTTATGAATAGTGTTTTGCTGAATAAGAAAACTTTTCATGCCACACTATGTAGGGGTTCTTTTATTGATCTTCTGGGATATTATTAGTACTCTATGTGGTATATAAGTGTATGTAAAGATCGTCAGAATCCAAATCCGAACACTTTGATTTTTCCCAGAAATCTACCAGATACAAAAAGAATTGAGTATAAGGTAACAGGATAAAAAAGATTTAAATTAAAGGATTATAAGAGAGGATCATAAAAGGATTATAATGTATTGAGAAAGGTTAAGGAAACCCAAGTAATAAGATCCCGGGTATGATCCCTCAAACGAGAAACGAGAACGAAAGTTAAGCGAACCGTATAACAGATCAGCGGTCATTAGGCAAACAATTTGGAAGTTAATCAAGGAGGTTAGGGATGATGAGGTCATCCAACCAATAAGAAGAGGGCAAGTAAGGGATGATGACATCACAAAGTGACATAAGCATGACATAAGGGGAAGGAGGTGTGGTTGATTTAAAACCACACAAAGTTCAAGGTTAGAAAGGTAATTAACCAAAAACAAAACAAAAACAACCAAGCTAGGCAAAAAAAAATCAAAAAACACAAAATCATTTCATTCTTCAACATTGCTCTCGGCTTTTTTTCATTTCAAGAAGAAGAATTTTCAAAATTCAAGTTCCAAGCTTCCTTAATTGGTAAGATAATTATCTAGTACTCCTTATGCATAGATATGGCTATCCTATAAGTTTAAGCCTCCAATTCATTCTCAATCTCTTCCAAGAAATCAATGAAGAAGATAATGAATAGTGATTTCAAGATTTTTAACTTGATTTTTCTTGTTTTTCCTTTAAGATCCAAGCATCCCTAAGACATCTCAAGGCTTCTTAAGGCTTCCTAGCTACTCCAATCACTTCAAGGAAGGTATAACATCTCCAAACCCTAGCTTTACTTGTATATTAGGATGATTTTGATTGTTATGGTAAAAGAGTAGCTTGATGCTTGTTGGTTTAGAGTTTGGGTTGGAATGGTAGTGAATTGAATGTTGAAATCTTATTGATTGGTTAAAGGACTTAAGTATAGTTTAAATTCAAGTTTAAGAATAAGTATAAATTGTTAATGTTGAGTTGATTGGGGCTGTTATGATGTAGTGTGGATGGATGTTGGTTGTATGAATGAATTGGGATTGATTGGTGGTTGAATTGGAATGGTTTAAAATTGGGAAATCGCGTAAACATAGCCGTCGTAATGTCCGATTTACTTTAGACTGCTTTTGTTCATAACATTAGGACCCGAGAACTCCCTGCAAGGTTTTTACCATTGCCCTGTTTAGATAGTTCATGTTACAAGCTTCGTTTTGATATGTGGTTCGTTTGATTCCGATGTACGGTTTAGGAGAAACGGCCGTTTTAAGTAACGACGTTTCGCGAACGAATCGTTACCCCTTGCCTTACTTTGAAACCTTGGTTAAAGACCTTAAAGGACTAATTGGAGTATGAAACATTTATGTAAAGTGTGTTAGGCAGTTGGTAAGACACTCGCGAAAGAATTGCCTTAAAAATCGTAATGGTTAATTTATTAAAAATGGTGGAGCCGAGGGTACTCGAGCGACTTAAGAGATTCATTAAGCGCAAAGCGAGCGTTAGAGTCTAAATTGGTTAAAATATAGATTTACAAGTGACTTTGGTTTAATTCGAACTTATATGTTGTTTATAGGTTACCAGACTCGTCCCAAGCCATTTATAACCCCCAGTCGCTCAGGCAAGTTTTCTACCCGCTATACTGTTGTTGTGATGTATATATGTATATGCATTGTCTTGTGATAAATGCATGTTGGTTAATTAGCAAATTCTTGCGATATATTGTAGCATGTGGTATGGAATATATGCATGTCTATTCCGTAATCTTGATACATATATCTGTTGATTCAGTTGGTTAATACCTATGCTAGAAATAAGCAGTAGTTGCGTATACCCTTAGTATAGGGGACCCAAAGGTGAACATATTTCTAAACCGGGAGTCGATGTTCCCGAGTATATTATATATATATATATATTTATATATATAGGGATATAGTTTTCAAAACTATTGATCGAATAAGGTTTATTCAATAACTTTATTTTATTTAATGAATATTATTTGAATATTCATTCGAGAATTTATGACTCTGTTTATTCTATTTAATGATTATTAATTGGATATTCATTTGAGAATGTATGACTCCGTTTATTTTATTTAATGAATATTATTTATAATATTCATTCGAGGTATTATGACTCCGATTATTATTTAATAATATTCTTTATTTTATTAAAGAATAATGTTTCGATAATCAAACTTACTTTCGATTATTCATATAAAGATAGTACTTTCATATAATTATATCTTTGGTTATTTAATATCCATTTCAAGGATGAGTTTTAAAACTTCTACTTCGATTATTTTTATAAGGATTATCTTTATGAGAATATTATTTAAATAATAATATTCAGATATTTCTAATATATCGGGACTGATTTATTTTAATAAATCAGTAGTACTCCAAACATTCTTAAAAATGTTTTCGAGTCTTCAAAATGATTTTTAAAGTTAGAGTGGACCCCAAAACTCATTTTTATATTTAAGATCTTTCTTTCAAAGGGGATTTAAATACTCACTCAAAACCTGGGGGATCCGGCTCTGTGGTGTATTTTACATTCGCAACGTGGTTGCTGTTTTGAGAAAACAATTTGATTACTTGCCCAACGTTCGGGAAGTAAGTCCATCTAATTGAGTCGGCATAAGCGACAGGTCGGGGTACGGTCTATCAAAGTGTAAGTGGCTGGGTGGCAGTCCATCAACGCGTAAGAGGCCGGGTGGCGGTCTAGCACAAGGTCCTTATGTGGCCAGGGTGATGACCGGTGGGGGATTCAACCATCTACTAGTTGAAAAGGTTACTTATTGGTATCTTTGCCTGATCAGCAAGATATCAGGTTTATGCCAAGGTTTTCTCCTTTCCAAATTTCATTGGATATTGCACCCCTGTTTTAATTTTCATAATAGAGGTTTTCAAGGAGTGTATGAAATGTATATATATATAGGTGTATATATATATATCGGGACTTAATGAAGTATCTCGTAACTGCATTATTTATAATGATATTTCAAGGATTGAATCTATTCAAGTCTTATCTTGTAGTCTCATCTGGGTGATGAACTTTTAAAACTGATTATAACTTGAACGGTGGTAGTTCAAGTAGTATTCGGATATAAGTATATTGGAGTATCTTGTAACTTCATCTTTTAAACTTATATCTAGTAAATGATTATCTTGTGCATGTCAAAGATTTTCGGAAAAACGTTGAGACAAGGTTAGATATATGAGATCACCTTGCAACGATATTTTATGCAGTTATAAATGGGAACTCTGTGTATATTATACATGTCAGAGGACTTCAAAGATTGTGAAAAGTATATATGTACATATATACTGAATATTTTGCGACTTGGTCATGGTAAGATATCAAACTTGGTTCATTTCTTCTTGACCAAGACTTTCATGAGTACTATGAGAATGCTCATATATTGTAAATCATTATACATATTATTTTGGTGGGCTTGTTGCTCACCCTTGCTTCTTCTTTCATCACACAACATCAGCTAGACAAGATGAACAGGACCAAGCTTCCAATTCGCAAGCGGTTAGAAAATGTTCCGCAGTTTTCTGGAAGCGTTGATACCGCCGTAGCTGAGGTAGGAGCTACCAATAGGCTAGGTTTTCAACTATTGATGAACCAGATTTATGTATATTTATGAATTGTAATAATGGCAAAGAAATGTAAATTTATTCAGAAACCCTTTTAAGGTGTATTGGCATATAATTGTGGAATAAAACGACTTGTGATTATTTTTGGATATTCATCTCTGAGACTATAACTTATGGTGTGTGTGTTTATGGTGGGGTCACAGTACAAAATAGTTGATTATTTATTAATATTGGGTGTTATTAAGGGAAATGGAACTCGTGACAACCCGGATCCCCGACCCCGGATTTGGGGGTGTTACAGAGGAGATTACTCCAATGTCAAATGCTACAACTGTGGTGAAAAAGGCCTCATACCTCCGGACTGCAAGAAAGGAAAGAGTGATAAAGGCAAGGCTCTTGTCACAAAGAAGAAAAGATGGACAGACATTTCAGATTCTGAAGATGAGGAAAACTATGCCTTGATGGCAAATGCTGATAGCAGTTCTGATGTTGCTGAGTTAAAGGTACCTCAAACAACTTATGCCTTTCATACTGATGATATTACTGAGTTGAGATTATATCTTAAAACCATGTTTATTAGCTATAGAGATCAAACTTTAACATGTGAAAGATTAACTTCTGAAAATCTTGCTTTTAAAAAGAGGAATGATTATTTAGAAAAGGAGTTAGTTATGTTCCATCAAACTCAGAAGGATAGAGATGATGCTTTTTATGTTAGAGATGAAGTGCTAAAAATGAATAAATCTCTAAAAACTTAGTTAGAAAATGAGAGAGAGATTATCAGGACTTGGACTAACTCTGGCAGAACAACTCAGGATATACTAAGTAGTGGGAACCGGAAAGAGGGCTTAGGTTATGGAGATGAGAAAAGTGAAAAAAGAACTGAACAAGTTAAGCCAATTATTGTTAAACAAACTACTAAGACAAAGGTAAATCCTGTTAAATTTGTAGCTAAAACTGTAAAGTCTGATTCTAAAAAGATGAAAGATATTGAGACAGAAGTGATAGTAGAGTCAACTTTTGACAAATTAGAACAGGATAAACCAACTGAAGTTAACATAGGCTTAATGACAAAGAAGCAGCGTAAACATAAGCTGAAAGAGATTACCAGTATAAACAAGGTAAAGGTAGCTAGGAAAAATAGGAATGGAGAGGAAGGTGTGAATAAAAGCAACAATTATATGCCTGTTCCTAATGCTCCTAGAAAGAAATGCTATAATTATGGAAACTCTAACCATCTGGCTTCTTTTTGCAGGAAGAATAAGAATATAAACTCCTTACCTTCTAAGTCAGGAGTTAAGAGTCAGTCTGTTAGGTTTAAGACATAAAATCCTTGTTTTCATTGTGGTAGTATATGGCATTCCATTTATACTTCTAAGGAATATCATACTTTGTACAATGATTATTATCAGATAAAACCTTCTTTGAAGAAAGTTGCTTTAATTCCTTCTAGTGTAAAGTATGATGCAAAGTCTGATACTGTTAATAATGATAAGAAAAATGTTAGCATAAACTCTGATGTTAAATCCGCCGCAAATGTTAACAAACTTAAAAAGGCCAAAGGATCCAAGCAAGTCTGGGTCTTTAAAACTAACCATTAGTGGTCTTTGTGATTGCAGGGCAACAGGAAGAACATCCTAATTTTGGACAGTGGATGTTCAGGACATATGACTGGAAATAAAGCACTGCTATCAGATTTTGTGGAGAAAGCTGGCCCAGAAGTTTCTTTTGGAGATGGCAACATTGGAAAAACTCTGGGATATGGCAAGATCAATCTTGGGAATGTCATCATTGAAACAGTAGCTCTTGTCTCAGGACTTAAACACAATATGTTGAGTATAAGTCAAATCATGTGGATTTCTTTGAAGAACACTGTGAAGTTATAATTAATTCTACAGGAAAAGTGGTTCTGAAATGATACAGGCATGGTAACATTTATGAAGCCAGACTTTCAACAAATACTGGTGGTTCTACAATCTGTCTGTTGAGTAGAGCATCAATTGAAGAAAGCTGGAATTGGCACAAGAAACTCTCTCATTTAAATTTCAACAATATAAATGAACTTGTAAAGACAGATCTTGTGAGAGGACTGCCAAAAATAGTATTTGCTTCTGATGGCCTTTGTGATTCATGTCAGAAGGCAAAACAAAGAAAATCCTCTTTCAAGAGCAAAACTGAGTCATCAATTCTTGAGCCTTATCACCTACTGCATGTTGATCTATTTGGTCCAGTCAATGTCATGTCTATTACAAAGAAGAAATATGATATGGTTATAGTGGATGAGTTCACAAGATACACTTGGGTGTATTTCTTGCACAAGAAGACTGAGACATCATCTACTCTAACTTATCATATCAAACAGCTGGATAAATTGATCAAAGATTCTGTTAAAATAATAAGGAATGATAACGGCACTGAGTTCAAGAATTCAATCATGGAAGATTTCTGCAAAGATCATGGAATCAAACATGAATTTTCTGCACCTGGAACTCCACAGCAAAATGGAGTTGTAGAAAGAAAGAACATGACTCTCATTGAAGCTGCATGAACAATTCTTGATGAAGCAAAGATACCAACTTATTTTTGGGCTGAAGCTGTGTAGACTGCTTGTTTTACATAAAATGTTACACTTATAAACAAGCATGGAAAAACATCATATGTGATGGTGAAGAAAAAGAAACCAAATCTGAAATACTTTCATGTATTTGGTTGCAAGTGTTTTGTTCTTAAGACTCATCCTAAACAGCTGTCAAAATTTGATTTAAAAGCTGATGAAGGAATTTTAGTTGGATATCCACTTTCCACAAAAGCCTTCAGAGTCTACAATTTATGAACAAGAGTTGTCATGGAATCTATCAATGTCTCTTTTGATGATAAGAAGATTACTGGACTTGAAGATTTCAATGATCATGATCAACTGAGATTTGAGAATGAAGATTTAAATTCTGATTCTGAAAATTCTGATGACTTAAATCCTGATCCTGTAAGTTCTAATGGATTAAGTTCTGATGTCATTGAAACTGTGGTAATAACTCCAAAGGAAAATGCACCTGTCCAGGGGGAGCAAGCTAAATAACCTACCACATCTCAAGACTCTCGAGAAGCATCAGAACCTGTCAATGGCTCTTCAAGTTCTGATTCATCTAGTTCTGATGAGGCAAATTCTGATAATTCTGGAAGCTCTGATTCTTCATCTCCTGAAAAATCAAATTCAAATTATGAAGTCTCAGAGAACATAACTACATGGGGAGCATCAGAAAATGCTGATGGAGACAGCATGGATTATGGGGGATGATACAGTTCTAGAGATCAACCTCCATCTGCAAGGAAGTGGACTAAAGCACATACACCTGATTTAATCATTGGAGATCCTAAAGCAGGTGTCAGAACTAGAACCGCAACTTCAAATAAATGTCTCTATCATTCCTTTCTATCTCAGACTGAACCAAAGAAAGTGGAAGAAGCTCTCCAAGATGCTGATTGGGTGCAAGCAATGCAGGAAGAGTTAAATGAATTTCAAAGAAATAAATTTTGGACCCTAGTGACAAGAACAAAGAACAGATCAGTTGTTGGTACAAAATGGGTGTTCAGAAATAAAACTGACAGTGATGGCATAATTACAAGGAATAAAGCATGACTGGTTGCTAAAGGCTACTATCAATATGAGGTATTGATTATGATGAAACATTTGCACCAGTTGCTAGATTAGAACCCATAAGGATCTTTTTGGCTTATGCTACTCACAAGAAGTTTAAAGTCTTTCAAATGGATGTGAAAAGTGCTTTTCTCAATGGAGAATTGGAAGAAGAGGTATATGTTGAACAATCTCCAGGCTTTGTAGATCCTAAGTTTTCCAATCATGTCTACAGGCTTGACAAAGCACTTTCTGGCCTTAAGCAAGCTCCAAGAGCATGGTATGAGCTTGGAATGGTTTCAGGTTCTTTCTCTAAATCTGCCTAGTTTTTGTTCTCATGCATTAGAGTTTATGATCAGTGTTTACAGATTGTATTATATATATGTAATCTGTGCTTAATTTGAAAATTCATTAAATGTTGATTGTTATCTGATGTGGATTTATATACTATGATAAGTGTTTTGAATGTTCTGTGGCTATTCAATCCAATGAGGATAACTGTGCTAGATGCTGACCTAGTAGTCTTTAACATACTAGAAATCCCATGTTTGAAATAGTTGTTTATGTGGAAACTCATTAACACAAGCAGATTCTGATATTGAGCTTAGTCAAGTTTACTTTGTGTATCTTATTACTAAGTCACAAACTAGATTATTGTTTCTTATCTGTCAAATTCTGATGTTAGTAAATCTTAAGAATGAACTAAGTGCTGATAAGCCTCACTTATCAAAAGAAAAGAAAAGAAAAGAATTAAAATCAGGTACTCTTTTGAGATCTAGAGTAAAAATGTGGCAGGGAAGACCCAAGTGCATTGCTGGTATTAAGTAATATGCATTAGAAAAGCAAAAAAAAATTCTTGGTGACTTTTCACACTCTATGATTACTGGAGAAATACTCTGATAATAGCATAAATTCTGATAAGCAGTCGTGACTCACTTACACTGAGAAGCCACTATAAAAAGGAATTTCAAAAGATACATAAAATGAGCACAAACAGTTGAGGTGGACTCTTGCATAAATTTGTTCTATAGTAGACATCATGATTGATGACAGATTTTAAGCATTTTTCTGAGTTATGCCTTATTTCTAAGATGTACTGAAGTTGATCAGACTTTAATCTTTATCTGATATTTTGCTGAATGCACACACTTTCACTCCATATTAATGATGAAAATTACTGTGGTGATTAAGTTGTTTTTGACAAATAGTTAAGTGTCATTTGCATAAATTCTGAGGACAAGTTCTGATGGAAGTTCAGATGATTAAACTCTGAAGAAAACAAGTCAGTATTTGTATGAAGAATCACAGAAAAAGATATTCACTTTTTGAGTACATAAGCCATATTCTGATGACTGTTAAAAATCTGATATAAGTTAAGTTCTGATATTAAATCCTGATGGAATCCTTGATGCTTACGTAGCATTTTTCTTTACTTGACTTATTTTTGGTAAAATCTGAAAAAGTCATATTTAAATCAAAATAAATTTGGGTGAGATATAAATAGTCATAATCATTATGGGTTAGTGGTTAACGTGTATGTCTTGAAAAACTGCATGTGCACGGTAATTGTTAATTATTTCCCGTGCCCATTAACTCTTGCTTTAGATCTTTTACTGACTGTTATTATTACACATCAGTCTAGGGAGTCGAGGGATCATTATTTTTACTTGTAATTGTTAAACAGTCCCCGCATCCCTTGGTATTCTATTGGCTATTTAAACCGACTATTTATCCCTGCCAGAATATCTTTCATTTTCTCACAAACTCAATCTCTTTTTTATTATCATCAACAAAAATGGTTCGTTTCAACTTGTTCCTGAACTATGAAACTTTCAACATTGAGTTGAGTTGTGATGATTGGCAACAGGAGTGGCAATTCACCGCCATTCCTGAAGAGCCCTGGAACTCTGTTCCACAAGAGATTCACACATACCTCTTGTTCTTTTCGATGGAATACCACCTCCATCTTGATCGTTTGGAAGAGGAAAGGAGAGAAGCTCTCCGTTAGCAAGAACGGATCATCCATCTTGCAGTGCTCTTCGTGAGCAGCAAAAGGAGCTGGTCGATAGGTCTTCTTGGACTAGGACGAAGGCCGTTGATGTTAAGAAGCTTAGAATAGGACTATCTTGTAATTTTTGCATGTAATTGATAAATTTCATCAAATGTACTCATCTGATATATTAATGAAATTTCCTTTAAATTACAAGATTTGGTCTTTGTTTTTCAAATTATGTGACTGTGCATGTTTTAATTGCAATTTGTTAATCTTTACTTCATCGATTTTTAACTTTATCATGTGATGAATGTTTTGATTCAATTATGGTCAATAATAAATTTTGATGATTTGAGGAAGCAATTGAAGCACGAGTTCATGCATCTGAACCTGTGATAATTGAAGCTGAGAATGTTACTTCTCAGAAAGAGAAAGCAGCTCAAAGTTCTGATACTTTGAAAAGGAAATCTGTAAATTCTGATGCTACTGAAGCAACTCCTTCATTGGCAAGGAGATTGAAGAAAATGAAGGCCAGGAGGTATTTGGCTAAGTCTATATCAGAAGATACTGAAGAAGCTGAGGAAGGGGATCAGGAATCTCCGACCTCACAAGAACCAATTATCATTGAAGCCCTTCCAGCTCAAGCCAAAGACACTACCCCTCATGTCTCTCCTATTAAAGCTATAGATGATGCTAAAGAACAAACTGATAATTCTGAAATAGATATTCATAATTTGAATATACCTGAAGTTCTTTATCTGGAAGCTTCATCTACATCAAAGACACCAGCTCTGGAGATAAATTCTGTTGATCAGAATTTAGATGATGTTATTCTTGAATCTCTAGTTGCTTCACAAACTATTGAGCTATCAGAACAGAATGAGTCTTCCTCAAGTTCTGATGACAGTATTTCTGTTGAGACTCCAGTACCTACTTTGGGCAAGGAAGAATTGGTGAAGAAATTTGTTGAAAAGGAAGCACCTATTCCTTGGGAGGATACCCACAGAGGTGTTGAGTGGACCAAGAAGTGGAATGAATCGGATTTTATTCCATGTTCTAAAATTCTGACAGAGCATATTGTAAAAGCTGATGAGTTGCTCACAAATGATGATTTCAAGACACAACTCAAGATCACATCTCTGTCTACAAAACATCTTCAAGGTCTACATACTTCTACTCATGAAAAGGTTGATACACTCAGGGAACAAGTTGATAAATTCAATCTACAGATCAAGCTTGACAAGAACAGGTATATATGACCTATTTCTGAAAAAGTTGCAGCCAATGAGAAAACTGAAGAGAAGCAACAGGCCCAAATCGCTGAGGTTCTGGCTAATCAAGCTTCTTAGAAAGCTCAATTGGATGAAATCCAATCTTCAGTTGAACTTCTTTCTCTCTTACTTCCTGATGATGCCAAAAAGGGGGAGAAGGTAGTTAAGTCCAAATGCTCACCTACTCAAGAACTGAATAAAAAGGATGATAAAGGTGATGACTAGGGAAACTCTGAAAAGAGCAGAGGTCAAAGAAAAGTTCCAGGAAAATCTTCTATTTAGAACAAGTCAAGTTCTGATGCTGTGAATGCTCAAAGATTGAATTCAAGTGGTGATAAGCAAAGTCTGATGTCAAGTTCGGATATTCTGATTCAGTCGGGATCTGAAGACTCTCAGAAGTTTTTGCAAATTCTGAAGTCAAAGGGGAAGCAGACTACTGTTTATTACAAAGATCCTAAAATCCAGACACTTGATGAGGCAATAGCAAGAAGATTATTTCTGAAACAAAATCCAGGAATGGATTTAGAAACTCTCAAGGAGGAAGAAGCTAGATTTGCTGTTGAGAAGACAAATCCTAAGTCTAAAGCTTCTGATGCAAAGAAACCTCCAAGGCCTAAGGAAAAAGGCATTGTGATCAAGGAAAAGTTAAATTCTGAAACTTCAAAGTTCAAGACTAGATCACAGACTGAGAGTGATCCCAAAGACAAAGGGAAAGGAAAAATTTATGAACCAACCAAGTCACTGGACTTGAAAACTTCTCAAGATCTGATGAAACCAGTGTGTAAAATGGTTCAAGTAACTGATGATAATCTTGTTGAAGATGAAACTGTTCAAATTCTGAAAAGAAGAAAGATAAATGAAGATTCTAAAACAACCTCTGACACTGCTCAAGTTGTTGTTCAGAATAAAGGACATGAAGGTACAGAAGAAATAACAAATTCTGTTAGGTCCCAATGTGTTTGTAGAAGGGGGGGTTGAATACAAACAGTACCGAATAATCGAATTAAATGCGGAATAAAAAATGTGAAACAAAATTCAAGTTAAATAAAAATATTATTAAACTTGAAAGGTGTTACAACAACTGTATCGATTACAAGGAATTAATCTCAAATTAATTATCACAAATCTAGAATAAATTCGACATGAACTTTTTCTATTTTTGTAATAAAAAAGATTCAAATGCTAAACGCAATTTGAGATTAAGTTCTAGGGATTTTGATCCGCTAGATTGTTACACAAGAACAAGATAAAGATTTCTAGTTGATTGGATTTAACTTTACAATCTAGAAATTGATCTTGAATTAAACAGATGAAAAATGTAATATTTCAAGGCGGCTGCTTTTCTTGTTCTTTGTTCTTCTGTTTGAATGATAGATTGTTGAAAGAAAGTCTTCTGCTTCTTTTTAATCAACAAACCAATAGAATTGAATTGGCATGACAATCCTATAGCTGGCAAGACTTTCGGTAGGACAATTGAATGAACTAGCAAGACAATCTGAATGAACTAGCATGACAATCAGAATGAACTAGCATGACAATCAGAATGAACTAGCAAGACAATTATCCTCCTAGAGTAACTTTCGGTATGACAATGGAAAATGGCCTAGCATGACAATCGGTATGACAATCCTGATTGTCATGCTAGTTCATTTTCAATTGTCTTGCTGATTTAATGCTTGAATTTAATCCAATTAAGCTTCTGAAAATTCCTAAAATTCCTAGAATTAATTCAGAATTAATTAATCAATTAATTCAATTAATAAATAAATTATTCTTCGCAGATATAATTTATTTTCTTAATTAAATTAGATGACTTAATTAATTAATAGAGAATTAATTCTAGTCTTGAGCAGCAACCATTCTTCTGCAAATCTTCTGAAAATCACTGAAAATTATGAATCAATTCCATCACTTCAACGTTGACACTCGATGTACTGTCTGGTTCATGAGTGACTAACTTCCGTGACGTTTCTTCATGTCTTGACTTTGACACTTTGATTTTCTTCAGATTAAATCCTTGTAATTAATGATACTCTGACGAGATCTCTGTCACTTGATTAAATCCACGATCTTGATTTATATCACTGAGGCATGATCAACTTCTTGAACTTCTTCCAGTGAATTAACTCCTCAAGTCTGTAGATGAACATTGTCTCTGAATCCTTTGACAGATATTACTTTGCGAGATCTCTCTGACGGTCGATCCACTATTTACTTATTACATTCTTATTTGAGTTGAGTTGAATCCTCGAATATACAAATAGGCTATGACATATGACTTACAATCTCCCCCTATTTGTTTGTTAGACAATAACACACAAATACCTAGAGGATAACTCAACTAACAAATAAGAAAAAGATATAAACATACATGCAAAGTAAATAGCAGAAAATTTCTGGATGAGATTTAACATTTTCCAGATTCCAAGTGGATGTTCCTCTAGACTGAACATATCTTCAAGTAGTTCCATCTTCATTTGTACAACCACATTTCCTGTTGAGAAGCCCATATCTCTTGCTTCTCCCCCTATGAGAATCAACTGGTTAAAGAAGATCACCTTCGTTTTACCACCTCTCCCGTACAATAGGATCCGCAGATAAAAACCAATGGTACTCCCCTAACAGCTTCTTCCCTTACTAGGAAATCACCTTGTGTTTACCACCTCTCCCGTACAATAGGATCCGTAGTTACAAACAACAATGGTGTGGTGTAGTGTACATTTTTAGGATCTTTTTCTTCCTCCCTGCTATTTCTCCCCCTTAGTTGAGGAATCCTCCAAACTATTACTTAAGCTTTTATCTCCCTCTTAAAGAAGGAATGTATGCCGTCGTCTGAAGGAGTTCTCATATTTCACTTGGTTGGAAAAGAAATAACAAGTAGTTTCTCTTTCTTCCTCACTGTGAGTGTGTGATTCTGTTTAGTGTACCTCACATGTGTTTCACTCTTCTCTCCACTCGTGTTTACACTCTTTCTCACAAGTGTATCACTCTTCTCTCATAGCTCCATAATCCAGCTGTACCTGCAAGGAAAATCACCTTAGCCATCCTTAAAGGAGGTCACAAGTGGTGCAATGGGAGTTCACAAATCCCCATCCTTGTTAAACTCGTCAGATGAATCTGAGTCATAATCTACAAGTTGCTAGTTTCCCTTTTAGGATTCCAGATTTGAATTCTGGGAAGGTAAACAATGATCCAACGATTTTAGCATAAAGATCAAAGTTCCCTTCTAATGTCTGTGAAGACACTTCCTTGTGACTCATCAGGTAATATCTGAATCATTGTCAACAAGTTGCCGATCTGCACCTATGTCAGATCCACTATCCGCAGATGCATCCAGGGGATTTAAGCCTGGGGAGGTAGACACTGACCACTGACATATGGCTTTTGGATCAGTATCCTCTCCTAACACCTGTAAAGGCAATTGGTCCACTAACGAACCTTGAACAATCGAATCTGACCTTAAAATGGTCAAAACTCTTGTTTTCGTCAACTCATCCTTTGTGTGTGTAACCTCTCCTTGTGCATCAAGAATTATTTATGTTTGAAGTGGTGACACTACATCGGATACCTTGGCCGACAGGCAAAATTCAATAGACTCACCCTGTTGAGAGAATGAATCTAGTAACTGTTTTTATGCCTTTTCAGCCATTACATCTTTTTGAGAAGATGTATGGGGGCTAGCAGTTGTCTCGGTTTAAATACTACTCATCTATGTAGGAGACAGAGCTACTGGGTTGACTACAGAACCTTCCTTATGTGGTGCACTAAGGCACTATCTCCCTCACGCTCATTCATATTACATTTAGTGGTAAGAGAGTGTTGGTTGGTTCTGTTTTTTTGTGTTTGTCTTTACAGTCTGGGATAGACGTTGTGGGTTTTCAACCTCATGACTGTCAATGAAAGAAAGTCATTGGAGAATGAACCTGTAACACAGAACATATGGTAATAGAGAGAAAATGATTTACAATAGTGATTTCAAAAGATTTTACATGAAATAAGAAATCACTAATGTAGAAAGAAGTTTGATTTTGTTTTTCAATATGAATGAGTTTTTGATAAAACATTGATCACTTAGGGTAAAGTCTAAGTAATTCTCATTCATATCAAAAGCTTACAAATATCTGCAACATAATGTTAACAACATATCATTGACCGATACTTGTCAAGTACTTTAGATACTAATTGTTATGTTGCATTATTAATATACCACTACACATATAAAACAATATGATTGTGCTTAGTGATAAGATAGTTATTAATATGACGACTCTACTTATTCATATAAAATTATAACTTCTGTTAGAGTGCCATACCATGTTCTTGACGATTGCTTGAGCAGTATACTAGTTCATACCAACCTGAAGTGAGATTGTGAAGAAGAAATTGCATAGTCCAATAGATCTGCAGCTACAAAGTCCATGAACTGTGGTGCATTGACTTCCTTTTTTTTTGACTTACCAATCAGGAGTACACTTGTACACATCTTACTAGAGTACAATTCCAAGTGTAATGTGCAGCAGGTGTCTGATATGTCGTAATATTCTCAAGTCTCGTCACTGGTGCTATATGTTAGATGATGCTTCCTGATAATAACCTAGCACAATATACAAAATTATAATGATAACATTCCCAGCTTGCAAACAGCCATATCCCTCGGATAAACCTTTGCTGTTATCTCCAAAGGTAACCAGGGGGCCAGCTTTCTCAACCACATTTGATAGCAGGGCTCTATCTCCGGTCATATGTCTTGATGATCCACTGTCAAGAATCCACACTACTGGTTATACTTGTTTAATGCCCTGCACTACAAATGGATTAGACCTTCTTCGGAACCCAAACTTGGTTGGGCCCGGCATACTTGTAGAACTGTCCTTTGTCAGGCAAAATAACATTTTTAATTTTAATGGTCTCAACATCCTCAATGACTGAACATTTGACCTTGTAAACAGCCTTAACAAATTTCTGTTTAAGCTTAGGCACAAATGTCTCCTTTCTAGCCTTAGAAGGACTAGCAGTCTTAGACCTATCATGCTTCTTGTTATTCACATGCTGACGAGGAGTAGTCTTATCATTAGACACATGCTTACCATTAAAATAAGCATACATCATATTAAAAGCACAAGACATACAATTAGCAACACCACATGCTTTATGAGAGTGATTAACAGCAGGCAATTTATGCATGGTAGAAATGGCATTATTGTTATCCAACTCATGTGTGTCTGAGTTAGTCTCAGTTGCTTTCACAACTTTGACTGGAACTTTCAACTCACTTGACTTGGAAACAATCTTCTCATTAGCATGATCTTCAGCACGTATTTCTTCATGAATAACAGAAGAGGTCGCATCAAATGGTTCAGCAATTGATGCTTTATAGAGGGGTTCATCAACACCCTTAAGCACATGTGGTACTTCCCTCCCTTTAGCACAGACATGAGGAGGGGAGTTTATGCCTAATTCTCCAATAGCAGCATTGTAATCATAACCTATTCCAGATGTTTGATTAACAACTTGCTTACTGTAGAACTCTTTAGCCTTCGAACAAGAATTGAAGTAGGCTCTAACCTTAGTCTCAAGACCGGTGATCTTGTCTTTGAGAATAGTTTCGAGTTTTCTATAACAGTCAACTCTATTCTCTAGAAAAGATACCTGTTCTTTTAATTTGTCTTGATTAATGTGCACAAGTCTTAATTCATTGACCTCTTTCTCAAGGTCTGTGATCTGTAAACTTAACAGTTCATTATCACGACGTGCACAATCTAAGTTACCTCTTAGATGATAAACCATTTCAGCATCAGAAAGTTTTACCTCTATTCTTGACGATGAAGCTTTTCCATCAATAGCCATAAGAGCAAGATTTCCTTCATCTTCATCTTCACTGTCAGTATCATCCCAGCTTCTTCCCTTTGCCAGATAAGCCCTTTCAGAGTTCTTTCTTACTTGCTTTGGCTTCCTACATTCTGTGGAAAAGTGTCCCAACTCATTGCAGTTATAGCATCTAATGGTGCTTCGATCAACCATCCCTGTTTTGTACCCACCACTGCTGGTGTTAGAGGATGAAGATCCACCTTTCTGGAATTTGTTGTAGTTGGACTTGTACTTAAGCTTGGGATTCCTCCTGAATCTGACATGGGAGAATCTCTTGACAATTTGGGCCATTGATTCATCTTCCAATTGCTCCAGCTCTTCCAAGGAATAAAAATCATCACTTGATTGATTTGTAGTAGGAGGATCATATTCTGCTACTAACTCATTTTCCTCACCCTTGGAAAACTGTACCATTCTTTCTAACTGTTGAGATTGTTGTTGTTGTTGACCTTCAGCTACAAGTGCAGTAGATGTGCTGACCATTCTATCCTTCCCGTAGACTTCCTTCTGTTGAATCTGCTCCAACTCATAGGTTTTTAACACTCCATAGAGCCTGTCCAAAGAAATCTCACTCAGATCTCTAGCTTCTCTAATGGCAGTGATTCTATGTTCAAGATGAGCTGGCAGTGTTAAAAGGAACTTTTTGTTGACCTCCCTGATTGAATAAAACTTTCCATTGATGTTCAGGTTGTTGATCAACGCATTGTACCTCTCAAACACTTCAGTAATTCCTTCTCCTGGATTTGATTTGAAATGTTCATATTCAGAGGTTAGGATTTCCAACTTGTTCTCCCTAACTTCCTCTGTGCCTTCATTAATCACCTCAATAGTTTCCCACATGTGTTTGGAATTTTTACAGTTCATCACATGTCTGTTCATCAAGGGATCAAGGGAATCAATTAATATTAATTGAAGGCTGGCATCCAAGGAGGCTTCTTCCTTCTCAGCAGGAGTAAAATCTTCAGGCTCTTTTGGATAGGTTCTAGCTTCAGTAGTCACCACACCATCTATTATTACCTCCGGTTCAATAACCATCGGAGTTTTTATACCCTTTTTTAACAAGTTTGAATATTTGGGATTTGCAACTTGTAAGAATAATAGCATCTTCTTCTTCCACATGATATAATTCTCTTTATCAAATTGTGGAATTTTAACGGTTCCAACTTTATGTGAAGTCATTATGAATTTTTGAATAAATAAAAATTCAAGGAGTTGAAAAATCCCAAAAGTCTAGGATCTTGATTTGTTCGTTAATCAGAAGGCTCTGATACCAATTGTTAGGTCCCAATGTGTTTGTAGAAGGGGGGGTTGAATACAAACAGTACCGAATAATCGAATTAAATGCGGAATAAAAAATGTGAAACAAAATTCAAGTTAAATAAAAATATTATTAAACTTGAAAGGTGTTACAACAACTGTATCGATTACAAGGAATTAATCTCAAATTAATTATCACAAATCTAGAATAAATTCGACATGAACTTTTTCTATTTTTGTAATAAAAAAGATTCAAATGCTAAACGCAATTTGAGATTAAGTTCTAGGGATTTTGATCCGCTAGATTGTTACACAAGAACAAGATAAAGATTTCTAGTTGATTGGATTTAACTTTACAATCTAGAAATTGATCTTGAATTAAACAGATGAAAAATGTAATATTTCAAGGCGGCTGCTTTTCTTGTTCTTTGTTCTTCTGTTTGAATGATAGATTGTTGAAAGAAAGTCTTCTGCTTCTTTTTAATCAACAAACCAATAGAATTGAATTGGCATGACAATCCTATAGCTGGCAAGACTTTCGGTAGGACAATTGAATGAACTAGCAAGACAATCTGAATGAACTAGCATGACAATCAGAATGAACTAACATGACAATCAGAATGAACTAGCAAGACAATTATCCTCCTAGAGTAACTTTCGGTATGACAATGGAAAATGGCCTAGCATGACAATCGGTATGACAATCCTGATTGTCATGCTAGTTCATTTTCAATTGTCTTGCTGATTTAATGCTTGAATTTAATCCAATTAAGCTTCTGAAAATTCCTAAAATTCCTAGAATTAATTCAGAATTAATTAATCAATTAATTCAATTAATAAATAAATTATTCTTCGCAGATATAATTTATTTTCTTAATTAAATTAGATGACTTATTTAATTAATAGAGAATTAATTCTAGTCTTGAGCAGCAACCATTCTTCTACAAATCTTCTGAAAATCACTGAAAATTATGAATCAATTCCATCACTTCAACGTTGACACTCGATGTACTGTCTGGTTCATGAGTGACTAACTTCCGTGACGTTTCTTCATGTCTTGACTTTGACACTTTGATTTTCTTCAGATTAAATCCTTGTAATTAATGATACTCTGACGAGATCTCTGTCACTTGATTAAATCCACGATCTTGATTTATATCACTGAGGCATGATCAACTTCTTGAACTTCTTCCAGTGAATTAACTCCTCAAGTCTGTAGATGAACATTGTCTCTGAATCCTTTGACAGATATTACTTTGCGAGATCTCTCTGACGGTCGATCCACTATTTACTTATTACATTCTTATTTGAGTTGAGTTGAATCCTCGAATATACAAATAGGCTATGACATATGACTTACAAATTCTGATCAAGCTATCAAGACATCAACTACTGACAATGCTCTAGTTGATTTGGGTAAAATGACAATTACTGATAAGAAGAAGCTGTTATGGAAGAAAGCTACTCCAGTTGAACCAAAATACAATCTCGTGATTAATCAACTCGCTACATTTGGGTTAAGAGCCAAGCAACCTAGAGATAGAGCCAGATTAGGTTCCGACGAAGAGAAGATTCAAACAGGAGTAGAGGTTACTCTAAGAGATCCTTTCATATTGACAGACAAACCATATGAACAAATCAAACAAAGGCACCTTGACAAGGTGTTGTCTGCTCAAGTTGGATGTTGGTAAAGCTGGATGTTTTTTAAGTTGTAATTAACAGTCTTATTAAACTCTTATTGCATTTGAACTTAAATGTTTTTGACATCATCAAATCTATTAACTTGTATATTCTTGCATAATTTACAAGTTGGGGGAGATTGTTGGATATATTTGAGATGTCATGTCTAATATATTTCATGTTTAGTTTTCAGATCTTAACTAACAGGAAATATCAGTTCTTACTAGAATCAGGACTTACTAGAAGTCAGGACATAAGGATATCAGGACTTAGATTATTAGAAGATAATATCAGAAGATGAATATCAGAACTTGAGTACTGGAGGACTAACAGTTAAGGAAGGAAGCTGATTTACAGGAAAGAAGATCGAGACTAATACAAGAAGAAGATATGCATGGAAAGAGTTAGAGGACTAGAAGAATTATATAAGATATCTGATTGATATATTTTAGGAGACAAAATTACATTCCATATCAATTAGAATATATTTTGTAACTGTGTGTCTATATAAACACAGACATAGGTTTACTCTATAAGAGTTACGATCATCGAGAAGATCATACAATTGTAATCACTGAGAGAGAACAGTTCCATTGTAATAGAGTTTACAGAGTTTAGGATATTTGTACATTATTTTCTCATAGGATGTTTTATAAGAAGCTCGTTTTTGATAATTATCCAAACCTGGTATTAAATTGTATCATTTTATAGTTACTTAGCGGCTAAGTAATCTATTTTTGGATGTGATATATAAGTGTAATTATGGAATTATTAAATAAATCAAATATGTTATGGTTTTGTCAACAAAGTGGTGTATTTATTCATAGCTGGGTGTGACTCTGTGGATTCGAGGATTAATTATATTATTAAATTCTGAATTGTATTATTTTGTTTTCACTTTTAAAAGTGATTTTATTGAAAATTTATTTTTATAAGTATTGAAATTGTCTCTAAAATTATTTTATGGCTTTATAATTTCAATAATGATTTATGGGGATTTATAAAATTCAGAAAATAATATTTCATCAAATATTTATTTTTAAATGATTTTCTGATTGTATTTAAGTGTGAATTTAAAATTAATTTCAAGGATATTTTAAAACTTATGAAACTTATATTTTATTAGTATTTTAATATTTCGAGAATTTTAAAATTATTTCGGAAATTTTTCGGATTATATTCACCCGCACGTTTGTTCGTTAAATCGGAAAATATGGGTATGATGCACAAATTAAAAATGTTTTAAAAATTATAAAATTTTTATGTTATTAGTTTTTAAATATTTCGAGAATTTTAGAAGTATTTAGGTAATTTTTCGAGTTAGTTTCACTCGCAAGATTGTTCGTTAGATCACGAAATGCGTGTTTCATGTTAAATTGAAAAAATGTTTTAAAAATTATAAAAATTTTATTTTACTAGTTTTTAATTCTTATGGAAATTTTAGTATTGTTTTGATAATTTTTCAATTTAATTTCATCCGTAAATTATATAGTTAAAGAGTAATTTACGAGTCAAAAGTCAGCATGTAGTATAGGAGAGGGACACGTGTCAATACGAGGACATGTGCCCTGCTGCTCTGTTGCTGGTGATGCGCGTGTCACGAGAGGAAAGGAAACAAAATAAACAAAATAAAATGAAAACAAACAGATAACAGTGCATTACCCACCCCTGTTTCTTACACACTTCCACCACCCTTCTTCCCTGTCTCTCTTTTTTTCTATTATCTCCGCCTCTCTCTTATTACAGTTATATTTTTAATCTTCAAAAATTCATATCTTACAAACCGTACATCCAAATTTCAATTATTATATATATAAACAACCAGCGCTTCAATATATACACATAGGTATATATTGCAAGGTTTTGAGGAAATAATTTACGTAGCATATTTTCCGTTTTAATATATTTCCGGTGCGTAGAAAAGGAGTTTGAAGGTGTTAATTACTCCACAAGGCGTTTCAGCTTGTATATGTCTATGACTATTAATCTCAAATTTTTCTGGATATATTTTCCGGACATCAGATATTCTCCTCGGGGTGATCAGAATTTATTTTGGCGAACGATTTTGAAATTTCGCTTTCGTACTTGAGTATATTATATCATGTTAGTGTTTATATATTTATTTCATATTTTTTAGAAGTTTACGTAGAAGTCGCTTTTGGCCGTGTTTTTCGTTTCTAGTGTGTTTATACGTGCAAATATAAATTAACTTTATAATTTTTTTAGAGTTTAGTTAGATTGTGTTGTTTGGGATTGATTTTGAGGGGTTATGACCCCGTGAAAAGTTCGTTTTACAAAGACGTTCTTTTTGAATTTTTTTCTAAAATATACATTTCAATTTCAAATTAATATCTTTTATTATTTTCGAAAATCATAATTTGATTTAGTTATTTATAATTTGTTTTGATTAATTATTTATTCATTTAATTAATTGATTAATTCTTTTGATCCATTAATTTTATTAATAAATAGTTGAATGAAGTGTAATTATCTATAATTGAGCCAAATAATATTATAAAAATTATTTTCGGATTTTAAAATTTATAGAAAGGTGTTGAATATTCAATTAATATTATTATTAATTGAATAATTCTTATTTTGTTCATAACAAATAGACCGTTTGTCCGTTTATACGAAACGAACGCCTCAAGACTCAAAAAAATGGTCTGCTTCTATTAAAAATACTTTTGAGACACAAATTCTTTTTTTTGAAAGGTTTCTTGTTTTACGAGTAGTTCTGAGTCGATTATTGAGCGATAAATCATATTTTAAGATTGGATGAATGCGTAAGTGACCGTGGTAGACGGTCCAGCGGAGGGCCATGTAATATATGAAATATTTATAATGCAAACTATGCCACATGCAGATATATTGCCTTTTTTGAGTACTCGTGGTTTGGGACATGTTTCTACGAATCATGACCCAGTGCTATCACACGGGCTGATCAGTATGTGATAGTACGTCCGTTGGAGAAAGATTCTAATCTAAATTATAATATCGTTTTTGATAATCATATAATAAATGACTTATCAAGTATTTTGGTTTTGGATAAAAGGTGAAATGCAGTTTTTATTCAGTTTCCGATTTATGCTGATACTTACTTTATTGTTAAATATCAAAGGTGGTATTAATAGAGATGATTGATGTTGACTTCAGTATGGGATGTTGTGAGCATCAAAGTTTATAATTCAGTCCAGGGTCACTGTTTCATATTGTGGTTTATGATATTTCCGTAAACATTGTTTTTTGAGTTATTCTCGTCAAGATTCAAAGTATTGCTGAAACATTTCGCTCAAAAATATCGAAAGGGTTTTGAATACAAATTAGGAATCAATTTAGAGATTCCTTAACTAAATTTTCTGATTCAACAATTATGATTTTAAATGTTCTGCTCTACTACAGATAATGGTTTTATATCAAAAACACCATGTATATATTATACTGAACTTGCTGAGCATTTCTTTCGCTCATACTTTCCTGTTTTAAAATTTAACCTCTAGTGAGGATTAGCTTGCGCTGTTTAGCAGCATTATTGAAGAAAACAAAGAAGAAGCTTTTGGAAGATGGTTGTCGAGGGTTTGTGGAACTAGAGTAGGTCTAATGTATAAAGTTATGTATATATATATGTATTTGTTATGTTATTAAATCATTGGTCTAGTATATTTCTTTTCGATGTTATGCTAGTGGGTTAAGTTTTAAATTTGGGAATTTATGAAAAGAGTTTGAAAAGAAAGTGAAAAATTTATTTATGGAATTTGGAATTCTTGTTTCTAGAACTATAACTTTAAAAGATCTTGGATTAATTGGGGTCATAGATGCTAAATATCTTCTAATGGCATTTATTTATTGATTAACAGGTTGTTTTGGATTGAGATTCATTGTGACGACCAAATCCCCTGACCCCGGATTTGAGGGCGTTACAGGTTGGTATCAGAGCTAAGTTTGTAGTAAACTAGAAACGAGAGTGTGTAGGAGTGTGTATAGTTATGCAAGAACACTTGAGTTCATATCGAGTTCCTGTGGGACTATTGGATATAGTACCAACGAGTGAGTTAAGATAGGCGTATTCGTTTGAGATGGTTGTGTTGAGATGAACAAAACTCCTGGCAGTTGCAAACTTCTCTTGTGGAATCTTCTGAGGCTACTACGATTCGATGATGACAATGATTATCGATATCTTTGGAACATGAAAAAATGTCTAGAATCGGATGACCAGTCAACAGAAGAGTTTAAATAGAAGATAAGTATTAAGACCTTGGCAATACCTTCTATTTCTATAACTTCTTTTCACATCTCTCAAAAAGAGGTATCTGTTAGTGGATATAATCCCTAACACCCGTTTCCAATCACGTAATATGCTAGAGACTGTAATGAAGTCTTTTTCAGTTAGCTCTGTCAAGTTGCAATATTGAAATTTCCACCTTACTTATATGATATGGATAACTTATTGGTGATATGACACCACATGGCCATTTTATGCCAGAATTTTATTTTTTAGATTTCCTTTTTCTCCAGAAATATTAGCTTTGAAACCTTTTTAGTTTTGATTCGAGGATTGCCCTAACAAATCATTTATTAGAAAACCTTGATTATTCGTTTTACTTTGAATTCATTTCATATTCTTTTATCCTGACTAAGATGAATGACCCTAACTATAGGGGACACAAGGTATATGTGTCTATATGATAGGAGTTGGATGGGATGTCATCACTTGTGTGTGTTGTGACAACAAGAAGGTTAAAAACCTTTAGTAGTGTCTTAATTTGGGCACGCAACACCAAGTTTGTTTGATCATATTGATCTCTTAGTTATTCTTTCGTTTCAACAATAATTTCTCAAAATTCAGATTTGGTAACCACAATGGTGGGACACCTTATATGATATGAAATTCTTTTCTCTGTGGAATTCCATGATTTTATTATCTCAAATATGCGAAGGTATGCCAATCAAGTTGGGCTGAGTTATCTTGGTCAAGTCAATGTAAGGCTATACGATGGGATTACGAATAACGGCAGTGGACTGCAATGCGATTAAAATGTCAGTGGCATATAACGAAGTCAGTCTGTTTCTTTACTTCCCTCTCTCTATTTATCTCTATCTCTCTTTCTTTATTCTTTTTCTTTATCTTCCTCTCTTCTTCTTTCTCTCTATCTATAAAAGTGATTCTATTGAGAAGTTAGTCAAATGATATGTGAAAGGAACAATGGTGCAGAGTGAAGCTCCTGTAATAACTGGGTTGTATAAGGAATTTCAGTGTTATTGGAAATTTTGAGATAAGTTACATATGCAGGATTGGAAAGTTTGTAACAAGACCCTTAGTACTTTCTTCTGGTATTTCCGAGGACGGAATCCTTATAAGGGGGTAGATTGTGATATCTCGTATTTTTCAGGATTATTATTATTATTTGAATATGTTTATATCATTTTTTGACCTTGAAGGAATAAAATGGTGGATATTTTATTCCTGTATGACGAATTTGTGTTATTAAATGGTAATGTGCTAATTGTTAAGTGTTATATCGATCCTTGTTAATTTCTGAAAATATTTACTTAAATGTATTATTTTCAAAAGTTATTTGAAAGCCGATCTTATTGATATCGGTAAATTAAAATTATTTCGTAATATCCGGGAAATATCGTGCAACTATCTTTATCAATAAATATTTATTATATGATTATAATGGGAATTTTGGTGAATTATTGTAACACCCCCAAATCCGGGGTCGGGGATCCGGATTGTCACGAGTTCCATTTCCCTTAATAATACTTAATCTTAATAATCAACCAACTACTGCGTACTGTGACCCCACAATATACATACACACACCACAAGTTATAATCTCAGAGATGAATACCAAAAATAACACAAGTCGTTTTATTCCACAATTATAAGCCATTACACCTCAAAAGGGTTTCTAAATAAATTTACATTTCTTTGTCATTATTACAATTCATAAATATACATAAATCTGGTACATCAGAAGTTGAAAGCCTAGCCTATTGGTAGATCCTACCTCGGCTATAACGGCATCAACGCCTACAGGAAACTGCGGAACGTTTCCTAACCGCTTGCGAATCGGGAGCTTGGTCCTGTTCATCTTTTCTATCTATTGTTGTGTGATGAAAGAAGAAAGCAAGGGTGAGCAACAAGCCCACCAAAATAATATTTATGATGATTAACAATATATGAGCATTCTCATAGTACTCATGAAAGTCTTGGTCAAGAGGAAACGAACCAAGCTGATATCTTAACGTGACCAAGTCGCAAAATATTCAGTATATATATATATTTATACTTTTCATAATCTTTGAAATCCTCTGACATGTATAATATACACAGAGTTCCAGTTTATAACTGTATAAAAATATCGTTGCAAGGTGATTTAATATATCTGACCTTGTCTCAACGTTTTCCTGAAACCTTTGTCATTCATAAGACAATCATTAACTAGATATAAGTTTAAAAGATGAAATTACAAGATACTCCAATATACTTATATCTTTTCCAAATACTGCTTGAACTACCACCGTTCAATGTATAAATAGTTCATCCCATAGATTAAGCTACAAGACAAAACTTGTATAGAATCAATCTTTAAAATATCATCAAAATAAAATAAAGTTACGAGATACTTCATTTGATGCAAACATCATTTTGAATACTGTTCCCTGCCAACACTCCACAATCGCCCAACCGTAGCCTTCCTATCGAAGTGCTCTGGGTAGTGTTGCAGAAATATCCAATTGGATGATGAACTCATTATGGGAGTTTTGTCGCGCCAGGAAGACCACTTACGATGATCAATCGCAGTAGTACAACCCCACCATTTTCTACATGTAAAGGAGAACCTGTCGGATTTACTTGTCAACCAAACACTGGACTCCTAAGGAATGTACCATCTTGCGGAACTTCCAGGCCATTTGGGCCCATAATATAAGGCTGGGCCGGCGCCACTCGACCACTTACGCCACTCCTAGTTCAGATTAAATCCATGACTCTGAAACGTAAAGCTCGTCCCCACTTTCCCCAAGTAGAAACTTATTGATACGGCTCCACCAAGAAGTCGTATCTAGTTGGAAAGGAAAACTCACCGATATTTCCCAGGCGATGCCTGTTAATGGATTAACTTGTTCCAAGAATTTTACTTCCCGAGTATTGGGTAAGTAATCAAAACTCTTTTATCAAAATAGCAACCTGGTTGCGAATATAAAACACACCACAGAGCCGGATCCCTCAGGTTTTGAGCGAATATTTAAATCCCCTTTGAAAGGAAGATCTTAAATATATAAAAAAATGAGTTTTGGGGTCCGCTCTAACTTTTAAAATCATTTTGAAGGCTCACAAACATTTTTAAGAATGTTTGGAGTAGTGCTGATTTAATGGAATAAATCAGTCCCAATTTATTAGAAAATATCTAAATATTATTATTTAAATAATATTCTCATAAAGAATAATCTTTATAAAAATAATTGAAGTAGAAGTTTTAAAACTTATACTTGCAATGAATATTAATGACCAAAGATATACTTATACGAAAGTACTATCTTTATTTGAATAATCAAAACTAAGTTTGATTATCGACACATTATTTTTTAATAAAATTAAGAATAATAATTAGTAAATAATCGGAGTCATAAGTCCTCGAATGAATATTCAAATAATAATATTCATTAATAAATTAAGCGGAGTCATAAGTCCTCGAATGAATATTCAAAATAATATTCATTAATAAAATAAACGGGGTCATAAGCCCTCGAATAAATATTCAAAATAATATTCATTAATAAAATAAAGTTATCGAATAAACCTTATTCGATTCATAATTTTGAAAACTATGTCCATATATATATACATAAATATATATAATATACTCGGGAGCATCGACTCCCGGTTTTAGAAAAATATTCACCTTTGGGTCCCCTATACTAAGGGTATATGCAAATACCGCTTATCTCTAGCATAGGTATTATCAACTGAATCAACAGATATATGTATCAAGATTACGAAACAGGCATGCATATATACCATATCACATGCTACAATATATCGCAAGAATTTTCTAATTTAACCATCATGCATCTATCACAAGATAATGCATATACATATGTATACATCACAACAACAGTATAACGGGTAGAAAACTTACCTGAGCGACTGGGGGTTACAAATGGCTTGGGATGAGTCTGGTAACCTATAAACAACATATAAGTTGGAATTAAACCAAAGTCGCTTATGAATCTATACTTTAACCAATTAGACCCTAACGTTCGCTTTTGCGCTTAATGATTCACTAAGTCGCTCGAGTACCCTCGGCTCCACCATTTTTAGTAAATTAACCATTTGGGGTTTTAAGGCGATTCTTTCGCAAGTGCCTTACCAACTGCCTAATACAGTTTACATAAATGTTTCATACTCCAATTAGTCCTTTAAGGTCTTTAACCTATGTTTCAAAGTAAGGCGAGGGGTAATGGTTCGTTCGCGAAACGCCGTTACTTAAAACGGTCGTTTCTCCTAAACCGTACATCGGATTCAAACGAACCACATATCAAAATGAAGCTCATAACATGAAATATCTAATCATGGCAATGGTCAAAACCTAGCAGTGAGTTCACGGGTTCTAATGTTAAGAACAAAAATAGTCTAAAGTAAATTGGACGTTACGACGGCTATGTTTACGCGATTACCAATTTTATTCTACTCCAAACCAACCCACAATCAACTCACAATAAATATCCCAACCAAACTCCATCCATATTTCACCATAACAGCCCCAACAACTCAACATTATCAATTTATACTATTCTCAAACATGAATTTAAACTATACTTAAGTTCATTAATCAATAATCCAAGAATTACAACTCCAAAAACTTCACAAAACCAACTAACCTCTACATACACAACAATCAAGCCTCTCATGAATTATAACAATAAAACTAAACCTAATACTCAAGTAAAGTTAGGGTTTGGAGGGGTTATACCTTCCTTGGAGAGTGGAGAATCAAGTAATTAGCTTGGAATCTCCCTTAAAAGTCCGTATCCAAGCTTAATCTAAACAAAAACTCAAGAACAAAAATTTTAGTTCTTGAAAAACACTATTCACCATCTTCTTCCATGATTTTTAGGAAGAGATTTTGAATGATTTAGGAGCTCAAACTTATAGGATATCCCTAACTAAGCATAAGGGACCTTGGATAATTACCTTGTGATTTAACAATGGTTGGATCTTGATTTTTGAAAATTCTTCTCTTGAAATAAGAAAAAGCCGAGAGCTTTTCTTTGAAGAAAAGGGAAGAGCTTTTGTGTTTTTGTGATTTGTTTTGATTTGCCTTGGTTGGTTGATTTTTGATCTATTTTGTTTTGTTTTATTACCTTTTACCATGGTAACTTTTGTGTGGTTCTAAATTAACCAACAACACACTTTGCTTTGGTCATGCTTATGTCACCAAGTGATGTCACCCTCCCACCTTTGTCCTCTTCTTATTGGTTTGATGACATCATCCCCACTAACCTCTTTGATTAGCTTATAATTACTTGCCTAATGACCGCTGATCTGTTATACGGTTCGCTTAACTTTCATTTTTGTTTATCGTTTGAGGGATCATACCCGGGATCTTATTACTTAGGTTTCCTTAACCTTTCTCAATACATTATATTCCTTTTATGATCCTCTCTTATAATCCTTGAATTTAAATCCTTTTTATTATGTTACCTTATACTCAATTCTTTCTGTATCTGGTAGATTTCCGGGAAAAATCAAAGTGTTCGGATTTGGATTCTGACGATCTTTACATACACTTATATACTACATAGAGTACTAATAATATCCCAGAAGATCAATAAAAGAACCCCTACATAGTGTGACATGAAAAGTTTTCTTATTAAGCATAATCAGCAAAACACTATTCATAAGGGTTTCAAAAATTCCAAAATTTGGGGTTATTACAATTATCTGATGATTGATATTGATATTTGGGTGTTTAAATGTGATAAAGTGTAAATATTTTGATTTTAATATGTCCAGAATAAAGTATAGATAATTATGGTATTTTTCTGGTAATTTTTGGATTGTTATATGATTTTATATAAATTTATAGGTTTAATAATTATTTTCTGAATAATTATAAAACTATTTTATAAAGCCCGAAATCGTCCAACTTCAACCGATTTTATGTTTTTACAACTAGGAAATCTTCGGAGAACTCCTTTATATCCTAATCTGATTATTCTGAACATTTTCCGTGTTATTACTTTTTTGATCCGGAGTACAGTTTGACCCGTATGAGTCCTGGCGCAAAATTTTTGATACGATAATCATTTCGGTAGAGCAATAAAACCCGTATTCTCGAGAGACAGGATATTTGTACATTATTTTCTCATAGGGTGTTTTATAAGAAGCTCGGTTTTGATAATTATCCAAATCTGGTATTAAATTGAATTGTTATATAGTTACTTAGCGGCTAAGTAATCTATTTTCAGATCCGATATATAAGTGTAATTACGAAATTATTAAATAAATAAAATATGTTATGGTTTTGTCAACAGAGTGGTGTATTTTCTATTAGCTGGGTGTGACTCTGTGGATTCGAGTATTAATTGTATTATGAAATGCTGAATTGTATTATTTTGTTTTCACTTTTAAAAGTGATTTTATTGAAAATTTATTTTCATAAGTATAGAAATTGTCTCAAAAATTATTTTATGGCTTTATAATTTCAATAATGATTTATGAGGATTTAAAAAATTCAGAATTTAATATTTCGTCAAATATTTATCCTTAAATGATTTTCTGAGTGTATTTAAGTGTGAAATTAAAATTAATTTCAAAGATGTTTCAAAAATTATGAAACTTATATTTTATTAGTATTTTAATATTTCGAGAATTTTAAAATTGTTTCGAAAATTTTTCGGATTATATTCACCCGCACGTTTGTTCGTTAAATCGGAAAATGCGGGTATAATGCAGAAATAATTTTTTTTTTAAAAATTATCAAAATTTTATTCGATTAGTTTTTAAATATTCAGAGAATTTTAGAAGTATTTAGGTAATATTACGAGTTAGTTTCCCTCGCAAGATTATTCATTAGATCACGAAATGCGGGTTTCATGTTAAATTAATAAAATGTTTTAAAAATTATAAAAATTTTATTCTACTAGTTTTTATACGGAAATTTTAGAATTGTTTTGATAATTTTTCGATTTATTTTCATCCACAAATTTTATCGTTAAATAGTAATTTACGAGTCAAAAGTCAGCCTGTAGTATAGCAGAGGGACACGTGTCAATACCAGGACACGTGCCATACTGCTCTGTTGCTGGTGCTGTGCGTGTCACGAGAGGAAAGGAAACAAAATAAACAATATAAAATGAAAACAAACAGATAACAGTGCATTACCCACCCCTGTTTCTTACACACTTCCACTGCCCCACTTCCCTGCCTCTCTCTTTTTTCTATTATCTCTGTCTCTCTCTCTCTCTCTCTCTCTCTCTCTCTCTCTCTCTCTCTCTCTTATTACAGTTATATTTTAAATCTTCAAAAATTTATATCTTACAAATCGTACATCCAAATTTCAATTATTATATATATAAATAATCAGCGCTTCGATACCTACACATAGGTATATATTGCAAGGTTTTGAGGAAAAATTTGGGTAACATATTTTCCATTTTAATATATTTTCGGGGCGTAGAAAGTAGTTTGACGGTGTTAATTACTCCAGAAGGTGTTTCAGCGTATATATGTCTATGGTTATTAATCTCGGATTTTTCTGGATATATTTTCCAGACATCAGATATTCTCCTTGAGGTGATCAGAATTTATTTTAGGTAACGATTTCGAAATTCCGCTTTCGTACTTGAGTATATTATAGCATGTTAGTGTTTATATATTTATTTCATAATTTTTAGAAGTTTTCGTAGAAGTCGCTTTTGGCCGTGTTATTCATTTCTAGCGTGTTTATACGTGAAAATATAAATTATTGTGTGTTTTAAGTTTATAATTTTATTAGTGTATAGTTGGATTGTGTTGTTTGGAATTGCTGTTGAGGGGTTATGACCCCGGGAATAGTCCGTTTTACAAAGACGTTCTTTTTTGAAATTTTTTCTAAAATATTGATTTCAATTTCAAATTAATATCTTTTAATATATGAAATATTTATAATACAAATTATGCCACAGGAATATAAAGCCTTTTGTTTGAGTATTCGTGTTTTGGGACATGTTTCTACGAATCATGACCCAATGCTATCACACGGGCTGATCAGCATATGATAGTATGTCCGTTGGAGAAAGATTCCAATATAAATTATTATATCATTTTTGATAATCATATAATAAATGATTTATCAAGTATTTTGGTTGTGGATAAAAGGTGAAATGCAGTTTTGATTCAGTTTCCGATTTATGCTAATACTTACTTTGTTGTTAAATATCAAAGGTGGTATTAATAGAGATGATTGATGTTGACTTCAGTATGGGATGTTGTGAGCATCAAAGTTTATGATTCAGTCCAGGGTCACTGCTACATATTGTGGTTTACGATATTTCCGTAAACATTGTTTTGCGAGTTATTCTCGTCAAGATTCAAAGTATTGCTGAAGCATTTTGCTAAAAAATATCGAAAGGGTTTTGAATACAAATTATGAATCAAATTTGAGATTCCTTAACTTAATTTTTTGATTTAGCAATTATGATTTTAAATGTTCCGCTCTATTGTAGATGTCGGTTTTATATCAAAATGACCATCTATATATTATACTGAACTTGAGGAGCATTTTTTTCTCTCATACTTGCCTATTTTTAAATTTAATCACCAGTGAAGATTAGCTTGCGCTGTTTAGCGGCATTATTCAAGAAAACAAAAAAGAAGCTTTTGGAAGATGGTTGTCCAGGGTTTGCGGAACTAGAGTAAGTCTATTGTATAAAGTTGTGTTTATATATATGTATTAATTATGTTATTAAATTGTTGGTCTAGTATACTTCTTTTCGAAGTTATGCTAGTGGGTTAAGTTTTGAATTTGGAAATTTATGGAAAGAGTTTGAAAAGAAAATGAAAATGGCGTAGTGTAATTATAAGTGAATAAAAGTTGTGGTTAATTGTTGGTCTGTTTGACTAAGTCATTACGTGATTGCTTGCTATGTGTAAAGAGAATGATTAGTCGAGGATATACACATATAAGAATGGTTACCTATTATGTGATAAGTGTGATATAGCTTATAATATGAAAGAAATTGATATGATTGGCGTAGAAAGTTAGACTTTCTGAGAAACGTCAGGTATTAATAAGGTTTTTGATTAGGGTTCATTTTTTATTATAGATTTGGTAAGTGAATCCATTCGTTATAGGAAAGGCAAAGAGGCTCTAGGTGGTAGTAGCTCAGTTTCAGTGAAATGGGAAACCTTGTGAGGCAAGTAACTCTGATTTCTTACTAGTTATGATTCGATCACAGAGGATTGATATGATATACATTGATAGAATTAATTATCTTATTGATACAGTTGATGAATATGAATTGTTAAACCTTGTTGCTGACCTATTTCATTTCAAACACCTTACCCTACTTTCATTATACCCTGAGTTTTAATAAACCCTTGATCTTTAATAATTTGTTAAGATGTGTTATTTAATACCTTGTTACCTGGATCTTTATAACAGTAAACTCGACGCTTGTCAACATATCATTTCTTGTGAACCGTCTTGCTAATGACTTTGACAATACCTATGTTTAGTGATTGCTCATTTCCTCAGCTTACGTTTCCTCGTATTAGTTGCTTATTTCCCCCTTGAACTCTTGAATTGAATCTAAGAATGATTTTCGACTTGAAAGAGTCCAAATGATTTCAATTACTGGTAACGTTAAAAAGAAATTAGTTAACACTTATGTGTTTTTCCAATATAAAGGTTTTTCTAATAAATTCCTAAAGATTAGATAAAGACATAAGAGGCTAGTGGGACTAGTCCAGTCACTTAGGAGGCTGGCGGGGCTAGTCCAGTATATAGTCTGAAATAATGCCATAGGTACCTTAAAGACCGGATGGAGGTCGGTACGGTTTGATGACCCATATATATTTAAAAGATGTATAAGTCCAATAAAAAATGGTCACATTTTGTTTAAATGATGAAAAAGATTTTTTTACTGTGCAATAAGCACTATCTCTTGAATTGTAATGTGTATCTGACTTAGAATGATTTGAAACTTTGGTTTATTGATTAAAACATCTTGGAATTGTTGAAATCTATTGAGAACCCTGGTATTTGATCCTTAAACTGAATATTCATCACTTGAACCTAAAATCCCTTGAATCTTTATCCTGAGATCCTTTCCTAGATATTTATAAAATTGCCACCTAGTTTATTGATGTTGTGAATGTTGTTATTGTTTTGATATAAGAACTGCATACGAGCCGATAGAAATTTAGGTTGATTTACCTTACGTTGAACAATCAATAAGAATTCTAGACCGGCAGGAAATATTGTTGAGAAATAAGTTTGTACCGTTAGTAAAGTTTTATGGAGAAATCCTATGGTTGAAGTGTCAACCTGGGAACTTGAGAGTGATATGTTAGGTCACACACACTGTAGAAGGGGGTTGAATACAGTGTATACTACAATCAAACCAAATTAAGAACACAAGTATGAAACACAGAATAATCTTATTAATAAAACAGTATTACAATGGAACTGTTCTCTCTCAGTGATGAACAAATATCACGAGAGCTACTAGGGTTATAATGAATAATATTCTCGATTATGATAACACTTATAGTGTAAACCCTATGTTGTATTTATATAGACACACAGTTACAAGATAATCTTCTAATTGATATCAAACATAAGTCTGCATCCTAAAATATATCAACTAGTTATCTTTTCTTCCAAGTATTCTATTCTTCATAGAATTCTTCTCCATGCATATCTCTTCTTTTGTTTGTCTTAATCTTCTTTCCTTCAATCAGTCGTCTTCCTCATCTGAATGTCTTCTTAAGTCCTGATATTATCTCCTTATAAATATCTTCTGATATCGTAAGTTCTGATAACTTAAGTTCTGATATCTTAAGTTCTGACTTCGGTATAAGTACCGATTTCCAGTTAACTCTTGATTTGTCCTATTAGTTATGATCTGAAAACTAAACACAAATCATTATTAGACATGACATCACAAATATATCCAACAATCTCCCCCAACTTGTGAATTAGCATAATATACAAGTTCAATAGATATTTGATGATGTCAAAAACATTAAGTACAAATGCATATGAGAATTTGACTAAGTAACTACAACTCACAGTCTTTATAGCTTTTACCATCCTTAAATTCTGATATCAGCTTTAACCTGTATATCCTTCAGATTTTAACAGTTGTAGTCCTTGACTTGGATTCAGTGTGTGATCTTTCTAATGTCAGGAGTTGTTCTGAGATAGTTGTTCAAAAGAATTCTCTCATCATATTCAAGTTCATTCTCCATCCTCCTTTTTGCATCTTTAAGTTCAACTATATCTTCACATGTTTGAAAGATCGCAGCCCTAGGATCATTTATTTTTGCTTTCCTTATATCCTGATCTAGTCTGATGACATAGGCTTTATCAGACTCTAGATTGAATTCAAGACCATTAATACCAAGAAATATAGTGATGCTTTTGGTGGTATTAGGCTTCATCTCAACTATATCACCATTTTGATCTCTGTTCTTGGGATAGTATGGCCTGTCAGACTTTATAGAGTAAAGTTTCTTCTGCCTTTCAATATCAGATTTTAAGTAATTAGCAGCACCATTTGTTGACCTATTTTTCACTTGAAGTAGAAATAACACATGTTGCAATTCTTCAAAGTACTTCAAATGAATAGAATTATTTCTAATCTGGAATACCCTCCCATCTGTCATGAAATATAGCATAATACCTTCTTTCAGTAAAGAGTGGTAGACCATTTGTACAGACCCCGGTTGATTCAATCTTTCAGGAGTTGTTCCTACTCCCGGTTCACTCTAAGAAGTTGGATCAGAGGTAGTATTATTTACTCTCTTTTCTTTAGAAGTACCCAATCCTGATTTGTCTCTAGCTTCCTTTCCTCGAATAACTCTTGCTTCAAAACCACTTGATGTAGTCTTCAAAAGTTGAGTAGATTATTGAGCTTTAGTAAACTCAGGTAGTAGATTTTTTGAAGGTTTAACATGAGCAATGTCAGATGTTTCCTTTTCTTCGTCTTCTGATATCAAGCCAACTTGAGCTCTGTCAGAGGTTGCTTGCTTCATTATAATATCAGAATTTATTAAGTCCTGATCTTGAACAACATGAGCTATGTTAGAGGTTGTTTGAATATTCTTTTTCTTCAAAATCAGACTAGTATCTTCATCAGATTTTGCTTCCAGATCCATGATTGGCATATATACCTTTACAGGTTCATCAATTTTTTCTTTACCCTTGGATCTAGAATCAACTTCCACCTGTGATTTGGCTTTGGATTCAGATTTGATTGCCTCAGAATTTGTCTTCTCTTTAATCACAATGCCCTTAGGCTTAGGTGGTTTCTTTGCAATAACTTGAGCTTTAGACTTGGATTTGACATTTTTTGCTTTAAGTCTGGCTTCTTCTTCCTTCAAACTTTAAATATCCATGCCTGGATTATCCTTTAGGAACAGCCTTTTGGAAATCTCTTCATCAAGTTTCAAAGTGTGTTCACTAGAACTCATCCTTTTACCAGTATTATAACTTGTTCTTCTCCCAGTATCAGAACTTGTTCTCTGTGTAGAAGTTCTTGCTTTCCTAGATGAAGAGCCTTTGCCTTGACCATGACCTCTACCCCTTTCAGAGTTTCCCTGGTCATCATTATCATCATCCTTACCCTTCAGTGGTTGATCAGTTTTGCATTTGGACTTAATCATTTTCTCCCCCTTTTTGGCACCATCAGGTAACAGGAGAGAGACAAACAATTCCACAGAGTTTTGGATTTCATTGAGTTGATCTTGTTGAGCGGCTTGATTCTTCAAAATATCAGATATTTGAGCTTGCTGCTTTTCTTGAGTCTTTTCTATGTACCCAATGCAGTCAAAGGTTGGCTTAAAAAACCTCTTCTTTTCCAATTTGACATTCATGTCTTGCTGAATTAGGGTTTCTTGAATTTTGTTCACCTTGGCTTGAGTTATTGAGTGTTGAAGGTGCCTTGTACTCAATGCAGTAACTCTGAGCTGTGCTTTGAAATCATCATTCATTAGCATCTCATCAGCTTTAGCCAGGTGCTCAGCAAGAATATTTGCAGTAGGAACAAAATCAACTTTGTTCCACTCCTTGATCCATTCTTGTCCTCTTGGAGTTTCACTCCAAGGTACTGGTGCATCCCCTCTCACAAACTTCTTAATTAAATCAGCTTTATTAACTGCTGGTAGAGGTGTAGGCTGGTCCTGTAGCCTACCAGACATGCACAAGTACAACCTACCAGCTGCATGTCCTGAAGACACTGAAGACTCTGTCTTGAGCAGTGTCTTCAGCTTTAATTGGTGACAGTGGAGGTGTAGATGTAGTGGCTTCAGTAAATTCTGGTTGTGTAGATGGAAGGATTCAATCACAATTGGCTCCTTTGGGATCAGAGATTCCTGATCCCCTTCCTTAGCTGCTGCTTTCACATCCTCTGAATCTGACTCAACTGTATCCATGTTAGCTCTTTGTTTCTTCCATCTCTTCAAGGGTGGAGAGACGGTGGGAGCTTTGTCATCAGAATTTATCTTTCTAAGCCCTTTGAGTGGCCTAGAACTCCCAATTTCTTGAACTTTCTGAGAAGAGACCTTCTCAGCTACTTTTGCAACAGGTTTTGATGTTTGACCCGTGCCTCATCTTCTGATTCATCTCTCAGAATCATCCTCCTTCTTTTCTGTTGTGTCTGAGGTACAGTCTTTGTCCTCTTTGCTCTAGAAGAAGAAGGCTGCACTGTAGGTGCTGATGGCTGTTGTGTGGTGGTAGGTTGGACATCAGGATATAGCAATGAATATGTAGCAGCATCAGCATTTACAAGAGCTTGCTTTACTGATAAAGGAATTCTAAGGGGTCTCAAAACTCCCTTCTTGTTATCAGCAGTGAAAAGATCAGTAAAAGCCCTTTTTGCTAACCTAAAACGTTCTATGAGTTCACCTGCTAGTTTTGGTTCATCTTCTGTACAGTAATTGTAAATTAACTAACAGAATCTAGCAAAGTAAACTACATTCCTGTCCTCTTTCATTCTATCTCCTATAAAACATAACACAGTCTTTGCATAATCAAAATGAGACTGGTTTAGGAATGCATACCCAATTTGTTGTGTCAGAATAGGAATGGCATCAAAATTTGAGCATTTGTTGGCAAACGTCTTTGTGATGCAATCGAAGAAGAAGCTCCATTCCTTTCGAATATATGGGCGCTTGAGTTGACCCAACTTAGCCAAACTCCGTTCATACCCAAGATTAGCCATCATTTGTTGTAGCAAGGGCTCCTCCACAGCAGAACTGAATTGACAGGATTCAGGTAGGTGTAGAGCTTTACGAACTGCTCCTGGAGTAATAACATACTCAACCTCATTTGCTGAAAATACGATGCTTGGAGTCCCATGCTTACCACCATCATCATAATGTCCAATACGCCAGAATGTCAGAACTTGAGTTCCAAATATACTGGATGGCTGTGTCAATGCGAACCCAATTTCACTATGAGATAAGAAATCCTGAATAAAATGAAATTCAGAAGGAGCTTCACTCTTAGTGAGAATGGCAGCATAGTTGTTGGGAATGAACTTTGCTCCATCAAAGATTATATCCTTGGTTGCCATTGAAAACGAGTGAGAATTTAGAATACCTGAAAAGTGTTTGATAAAATATCTGTATAGTAAACTGTCACAAAATATGAGAGAATAAGAAAAAGAGAGAGAGTAAGTAGAATAGAAATGTAAATAAAAGATTTGAAAATCTTTTATCTCTTTTACTTAGACACCCCACGTGACAACACATATTGAGAAGTGGAACAGACTTTACACCTACCAGGCATGCAGCAGTTAAAACAAAAGTTAATGGGCACGGGAAATAAGTAATGATTACCATGTACATGCAGTTTTTTTTAAAAAAACTGTTCCCACTAAACAAATGATTATGACTGTCTTTACCTCACATAAACCAATATTCTGATAAAATATAACCATTGAAATAATGACCAAAAATAAATCAAGGAAGTAAATATTGCCACGTCAGCATCAGAACTTGATTATTATCAGAATATAAAAGTCATCAGAATATGGCTTCTTAACCCAAAAAGTGACTGTTTATTCCTGTAATTCTTCACACAAATACTGATATGGTTTCCTCATAACTTAATCATCAGAACTTCCATCAGAACTTGTCCTCAGAATTTATGCAACTGACACTTAAACTGTTCATCTAAAACAACATTGATCACCACAGTAATTTTTATCATTCATATGGAGTGTAAGTGTGTGCATAAAGCTAAATATCAGACAAAAAGTAAAGTCTGATTCACTTCAGTACATCTTAGAAATAAGGCATAACTAAGAACTTTGCTCAAAATCTGTCATTAGTCCGAAGTCTACTATAGAATGAGTTCACGGATGAGTCCACCTCAACTGTTTTGTGCTCATTTTATGCATCTTTTGAAATTCCTTTTTATAGTGTCTTCTCAGTGTAAGTGAGTCACGACTGCTTATCAGAATTTATGCTATTATCAGAGTATTTTTCCAGTAATCAGAGAATGTGAAAAGTCACCAAGAAAATTTTATTTTTCTTTTCTAATGCATATTACTTAATACCGGCAATGCACTTGGGTCTTCCCTTCCACATAAATTTTTCTCTAGATCTCAAAGGAGTACCTGATATTTATTTCTTTTCTTTTCTTTTTCTTTTGATAAGTGAGGCTTATCAGCACTTAGTACACCCATAAGATTTACAAACATCAGAACTTAACAGATAAGAAGCACCATTATAGTTTTTGACTTAGTAATACGATACACAAAGTAAACCTAACCAAACTCAATATCAGAATTTGCTTGTGTCAAAAGATTTCCATATAAACAATTACTTTAAACATGGGATCTTTAGTATATTAAAAACTACTAGGTCATCATCTAGCACAGTTATCCTCATTGGATTGAATAGTTACAGAAACATTCATATCACTATCAGAATTTAGAAATTCACATCAGACAACAATCAACACTTAGGTAAATTTCAGTTTAAGCACAGATTACATAAAGGGAGTAATATCTGTAAATACTGATCATAAAGTCTGATGTATCAGAACATAAACTAAAAAGATTTAGAGAAAGAACCTGAAACCATTCCAAGTTCATTTACCAATCTTGTAAAAGTAGCTTCACATAGTGGTTTTGTGAAGATATCTGCTAGTTGTTGATCTGTTGGAATAAAATTCCACTATACCTTCCATCACATGTTCCCTTATGAAATGGTACCTAATGCTGATGTGCTTTGTCATAGAGTGTTGAACTGGATTACCTTTCATAGCAATAGCACTTTGATTATCACAGTAAATACGAATTTTAGAAAATTCTAACCCATAATCCAGTAACTGATTCTTTATCCAAAGAATCTGTGCACAACAGCTTCCTGCAGAAATGTACTCTGCCTCTACAGTTGATGTGTAAATTGACTTTTGTTTCTTGTTAAACCAAGAATCTAATCTGCCTCCAAAAAATTGGCATCTTCCACTTGTGCTTTTCCTGTCAATTTTGCAACCTGCAAAATCTGCATCTGAGTAACCTATTAGCTTAAAGTCTGATTCCCTAGAATACCACAATCCTAGATCAGCTGTACCCTTAAGGTACTTGAAAAAAAATTCACAGCTGTTAAGTGAGGTTCTCTTGGATCTGCTTGAAATCTTGCACAAAGACAGGTAGCACACATGATATCAGGTCTACTTGCAGTTAGATAGAGTAGTGAGCCAATCATACCTTGTAATCAGTAATATCTACTGATGTATGTAACACCCCCAAATCCGGGGTCGGGGATCCGGGTTGTCACGAGTTCCATTTCCCTTAAATACACCCAATCAAAAAAAAATAATCGATTACTCTGTACTGTGACCCCACAATAAACACACACACCACAAGTTATAGTCTCAGAGATGAATATCCAAAAATAATCACAAGTCGCTTTATTCCACCAATATATGCCAATACACCTTAAAAGGGTTTCTGAATAAATTTACATTTCTTTGCCATTATTACAATTCATAAATATACATCAATCTGGTACATCAAAATTGAAGCCTAGCCTATTGGTAGTTCCTACCTCAGCTACAGCGACATCAACGCCTATAGGAAACTGCGGAACATTTCCTATCCGCTCGCAAATTTGGAGCTTGGTCCTGTTCATCTTTTCTATCTGTTGTTGTGTGATGAAAGAAGAAAGCAAGGGTGAGCAGCAAGCCCACCAAAATAATATGTATAATGATTAACAATATATGAGCCTTCTCATAGTACTCATGAAAGTCTTGGTCAAAAGAAATGAACCAAGTTTGATATCTTAATGCGATGAAGTCGCAAAATATTCAGTATACATACATATATACTTTTCACAATCTTTGAAATCCTCTGACATGTATAATATACACAGAGTTCCAGTTTATAACTGTATAAAAATATCGTTGAAAGGTGATCTCATATATCTAACCTTGTCTCAATGTTTTTCTGAAAATCTTTGACATGCACCACATAATCATTTACTAGATATAAGTTTAAAAGATGAAGTTACAAGATACTCCAATATACTTATATCTTTTCCAAATACTGCTTGAACTACCACCGTTCAAGTTATAATGAGCTTTCAACAGTTCATCACATAGATGAGACTACAAGACAAGATTTGAATAGATTAAATCTTTAAAATATCATCAAAATAAAATGAAGTTATGAGATACTTCATTTGATGCAAACATCATTTTGAAAACTTGACCCTGCCAACACTCAACAATCGCCCAACCGTAGCCTTTCTATCGAAGTGCTCTGGGTAGTGTTGCAGAAATATCCAATTGGATGATGAACTCATTACGGGAGTTTGCCGTGCCAGGAAGACCACTTACGATGATCAGTCGTAGTAGTACAACCCCACCATTTTCTACATGTAGAGGAGAACCTGTCGGATTTACTTGTCAACCAAACACTGGACTCCTAAGGAATGGACCGTCTTAGCGGAACTTCCAGGCCATTTTGGGCCAATATAATAAGGCTGGGCCGACGCCACTCGACCACTTACGCCATTCCTAGTTCAGATGAAATCCATGACTCTGAAACGTAAAGCTCGTCCCCCCTTTCCCCAAGTAGAAACTGGTTGATACGGCTCCACCAAGAAGTCGTATCTAGTTGGAAAGGAAAACTCACCGATATTTCCCAGGCGATGCCTGTTAATGGATTAACTTGTTCCAAGAATTTTACTTCCCGAGTGTTGGGTAAGTAATCAAAATTCTTTTATCAAGACAGCAACCTTGTTGCGGATATAAAACACACCACAGAGCCGGATCCCTCAGGTTTTGAGCGAGTATTTAAACCCCCTTCGAAAGGAGGATCTTAAATATAAAAATGAGTTTTGGGATCCGCTCTAACTTTTAAAAATCATTTTGAAGACTCGCAAAACATTTTTAAGAATGTTTGGAGTGATGCTGATTTAACAAAATAAATCAGTCCCAATATATTAGAAAATATCTGAATATTATTATTTAAATAATATTCCCATAAAGAATAATCTTTATAAAAATAATTGAAGTAGAAGTTTTAAAACTTATACTTGAAATGAATATTAAATAACCAAAATATACCTATACGAAAGTACTATCTTTATTTGAATAATCAAAAGTGAGTTTGATTATCGACACCTTATTCTTTAATAAAATAAAGAATATATCTCAGCAAATAATCGGAGTCATAGATCCTCAAATGAATATTCAAATAATATTCAATAAATAAAATAAGCTGAGTCATAAGCCCTCGAATGAATATTCGAAATAATATTCATTAAATAATAAGCTGAGTCATAAGCCCTCGAATGAATATTCAAAATAATATTCATTAAATAATATAAAGTTATCGAATAAACCTTATTCAATTAATAGTTTTGAAACTATAACCATATATATAAAAATATATATATATATATATATAATCTACTCGGGATCCTCGACTCCCGGTTTTAGAAAATGTTTTCACCTTTGGGTCCCTATACTAAGGGTATATGCAAATTACCGCTATTCTCTAGCATAGGTATTATCAACTGAACCAACAGATATATATGGCAAGAATACGAAACAGGCATGCATATGTACCATATCACATGCTACAATATATCGCAAGAATTTGCTAATTTAACCATCATGCATCTATCACAAGATAATGCATATACAAGTGTATACATCACAACAACAGTATAACGGATAGAAAACTTACCTGAGTGCTCCCGGATAGACTTAAGCTTAGAGTGGGTCCGATAACCTATGAACAACAACATAAGTCGGAATTAAACCCCGGTCGCTTAAGAAACTAGACTTTAACCATTTAGAGTCCTAACGTTCGCTTTCGCGCTTAACGATTTACTTAAGTCGCTCGAGTACCCTCGGCTCCCCCATTTTTAATAAATTAACCATTATGAGTTTTAAGGCGATTCTTTCGCAAGTGTCTTACCAACTGCCTATTACACCTTACATAAATGTTTCATACTTCAATTAGTCATTTAAGGTCTTTAACCTATGTTTCAAAGTAAGGCGAGGGGTAATGTTTCGTTCACGAAATGCCGTTACTTAAAACGGCCGTTTCTCCTAAACCGTTCATCAGAATCAAATGAACCACATATCAAAACGAAGCTCGTAACATGAACTATTTAAATTTGGCAATTCTTAAAATCTAGCACGGAGTTCTCGGGTGCTAATGTTATGAACAAAAGCAATCTAAAGTAAATCGGACATTACGACGGCTATGTTTACGCGATTTCCCAATTTTATACCATTCCAATTCAACCACCAATCAATCCACAATCACAACCAAATCAAAACTCCATCCATACTACATCATAACAGCCCCAACAACTCAACATTAACAATTTATACTTATTCCCCACATGAACTAAAAGCTTTACTTAAGTTCTTTAACTAATTATCAAGATTTACAACTCCAAAAACACCACAAAACCAACTAATCTCTACAAACTCAACCAAACTTTAAACAAACAAGCATCATGCTTCGTATATACTATATCAATCATATTCATTCCTAATTACTCAAAACTAAAGCAAGGGTTTGGAGTTTATACCTTCCTTGGAGCTTTTAATCAATGAAAGATCCTTGGAATGCCCATGGAAGCCTTGATCTATGCTTAAGCTACCTTGAACTTTCATAAAAAAATAAGAAAACCAAAGTTATTTCTTGAAGGTTACTATTCACCATCTTCTTCCTTGATTTATTGGAAGAGATTGTGAAGGAATTAGAAGCTTAAACTTATAGGACATCCATATTTATGTACAAGGAACCTTAGATAATTACCTTGTGATTTAACAATGCTTGGAACTTGATTTTTGAAAATTTCTTCTTTGAAAAAGAAGAAAAGCCGAGAGCAAGCTTGGAGAAAGGGAGATTTTTGTGTTTTTTTTCTTTGATTTGTTTTTTGGTTGGTTGCTTTTGTTTAGATTTTGGTTAATTACCTTAATAACCTTGAACTTTGTGTGGTTATCATTCATCCACACCTCCTTCCCTCCTATGTCATGCTTACACCACCTTATTGTGTCATCATCCCTTACTTGTCCTCTACTTATTGGTTGGATGACCTCATCATCCCTAACCTCCTTGATTAACTTCCTAATTGTTTGCCTAATGACCGCTGATCTGTTATACGGTTCACTTAACTTTCGTTTTCGTTTATCGTTTGAGGGATCATACCCGGGATCTTATTACTTGGGTTTCCTTAACCGTTCTCAATACATTATATTCCTTTTATGATCCTCTCTTATAATCCTTTAATTTAAATCCTTTTTATCCTGTTACCTTATACTCAATTCTTTCCGTATCTAGTGGATTTCCGGGAAAAATCAAAGTGTTTGGAATTGGATTCTGACGATCTTTACATACACTTATATACCACATAGAGTACTAATAATATCCCAGAAGATCAATAACGAGACCCCTACATAGTGTGGCATGAAAAGTTTTCTCATTTAGCATAATCTGCAAAATCACTATTCATAAGGGTTTCAAAAATTTCCAAAAATTGGGGTTATTACAGTCTCCCCTCCTTAAAAGGATTCCGTCCCAGAATCAGATAGAAAATGAATAGGGATACTCTCTTAGCATTGCACTTTCTAACTCTCGAGTAAATTTTCCCACATTGTGATTCTTCCATCAAACTCTGAATAGTTTGATAACCCTTCTCCTAAGCACTTGTTCCTTTTCACTCTATAACCCTTCTTGGTTGCTCCATATAGGTTACGTCGGGTTGCATGTCTATGCGCTCATATGCCCCTATTTATCTGGCATCCGAATTACACTTCCTTAACATTGATACGTGGAACACGTTATGAACTTGCTACAGGTTCGGGGGTAGGGCTAGCTCGTATGCTAGCTTCCCAGTACGTCTTACTATATCAAAGGGTCCAACAATTCGTGGGCCTAGCTTTCCTTTCTTTCCGAACCTCATCCATCTTTTCCAAGGGAATACCTATAACAGCACTAGGTCCCCTACTTCCTATTCCTTCTCCTTTCGTGTCAAATCAACATATTTATCATGTCCATCTTGGGTTACTACCAGCCGTCCTCTGATTAGATCTATTATATCCTTGGTCCTTTGGACTACTGCGGGTCCGAGCATCTTGCGCTCTACGACTTCATCCTAACATAAGGGAGATCGACAATGTCTTCCCTCAAGGATCTCATAAGACGACATCTCGATACCTGACATACGATCTATTGTCGTAAGAAAACTCAATCCGTGTTAAGTGATCATTCCAATTTCTTTCAAGTCTATTGCACAGACTCTCATTATAGCTTCTAGCGTTATAGCTTTTGCTTCTCAATACTCATTCTTTTCTAATTTGTAAGCGTTACTATCTTCCGTACATAATACTATGCTGGTTACACTTTTGCTCGTTAGCGTTCTATAACCTTTTAATAACCTCGTCAACCTTAGTATCGCGAATGTATTTCCATTCCGAATACCACCACAAGTTTACTACTCCTTTTTCAGCTGCTTCTATCTTCGAAAGATTAGTCCTTCATATAGAAGTAAAAGAATTTATTGAGAGATCACTATGATCATGAACACTTGTTATATCGCATAGTTAGTACAGAAGGTGGCCAGCCTTTAGTACTTGACAAGCAATTAAACAACATGTGGTATCCTACTAGGCTTCTATCACACAGATAGATAGTCATTCAGCAATACCTCCCCTTCTGGAAGTGTTGTTCTTCTCAACTTACATGAAATGAAAATGAGAGAAAAAAAAACGGATTGAAGAGAATTGTATATATAAAAAAAATATACTGCCACCAAATATCTGGCTTGGAACCTACCTCTGAACTATAGAGGTTTGTCATAGGAGAACGAAACATATGTGTATATAAACCCACATCAAGTATAATAGCATCGCATTTCACATGCTTAAATATTTACTATTCCATCCATCATTCTATGGACCCATGCTCTTGCTCGAGCTTATACACAATCACCTTCAAAACTCCCTCGACATCGAAAATCGAATCTGGAATCTCATTTTATACATCATCGTTACTAGAATTCTATGCTTGCATCGCAACCTTCCTCGTATAGTAATACGACTCTCTATTGATAAGAAGGAATAAGTATTCAATAGGTAGATAATCTACTTAATTAGTCTATCAATGATAACTTATACACCACCACGACCCGATTAGTGGTACTCAATCTCAACATTCATTCCAATACAACTCTCACGGTTGTAATCAGCAAATTACTCGCAGAATCATTGCTGCACTACTATGGTCCACTACTGACCTACTGTCGTCATTCATTTTCCATGAAATCTTAATATCTAACCATACGGAGTCCATACATGTCGTATAGAATACTTCTAAGGAGTTAACATAATCACCAATCATAATTCATGAAGAACAATCCAAACTCTGACATACTTTCATGACATGAAGTAGATAAAATTACAGAAGAGTTTCAGTCAAAGCAACGATAGCAGGTGAATACCATTCTTAATCATATGCCTTAAATAGAAGACTTAACTCAAGGTTCGTTTAATCCTTTTTGAAATATGGTCCTGGATTATTCTCAAGATAGTACCTTCTGAGATAGATAGCCCGCTCATGGCGATTACACAAATTAAACCTTTACCATCTACTATTACGGTTGGGTATTGCACAGTCATCAGAAGGAATGTCAATCTTCCAAACCATAATACAATCTGCATAACTTTAACCATCATCACTGTATTCCTTTGGCACAAGCGCCTATAATTATCCTCTTACCTTTAAAGTGTCGGCCACCTCTTTGGCCTTTCCTGATAGTAAAATTTCCTTACAGTCAATGTCATTTTAACCACCTCCAAATAAATTTTCTACCTTATTTCAATCACAGCTTATGTGAAGATGTTTTCCCTAAAATCTGATGAGTAAAAAAAAATCACCATTTTTCCATAAGTTATTGCCTCAGTCTTTAGAGGTTAATCACTGTCATGACTAACTCTCAATCATAATTAGAACATCTTTTATCTTAAGTCCTAATTGCCTTGAACAATTTCGACCATTACTGGTTCGATCCATACCTTCTCATGGTTTAACACGTGCCCCACTTGGCATCATTATAATTACGTCATATTTCCTTTATCAACATTTCTATTCTTGAGAATTTTGAATATTACCTTTCTCCTTGTAAAACCTCTAAGGTTATCCTTGAATCGTTCCTCATGTATTCCCTAGATACAGGGCATATCAAGATACCATTTATTAATACCAGAATCATTGTATATATACTTCTGAAAAAAATTTCTCCACTGATTCTTAAAGGTTGTTATTACCTTAATCCTTTCCAATTAATACTGTCAAAACTCATGATGTCCCTATTAAGGGTGAAATGCCAGCCTTTATGCATTCCCCTAGGATTCGTTTTAAGTTACCGATGTTCTATCCTTAATTCCACCTTTAAAAAGGTACATGCATCCTTCCATGGATAAATCAAGTCATATATCCCTGATAAGGGTGTCTTATTCAATCATTCCCACCTCGATAGTATATGCCTAGTTTCACAATAACATCTGTATTCAAAATGAGGTCAATCAATATGGCCTCCAAAAGATAACAACGGTTATCCGCTTTTCTTGCCTAATTTGGTAACGATAACAAGGATGTTCTGGAAGATATTGGTCGTGTTCAACGTGAACCTCTTCTTAATAATTCCTTATTTACTTTTGTTGTTTATCTCAACAGTCACCTCAATGTTGGGATATCTTTCATACATGGCGTCTCCCTTTCTGGGTATCAAGCCACCGGTCTTACACTTCACATTCTTGAAGGTCACTTCCTTCATCCAATTTTTCCTAATTTCTTACTTTCTTGTCTCCTCAGTCTATCCGCGTCTCATTATTTATCATTTAAATTATCTCAAGGTTTCCTCGAATCCTTGGATGAAATATATGTATCTCTTATACCTTCAACCATCAATTTAACTCATGGTGAATCACCCTCATCCTGACGATTACATACTTTTCTATTTCTATTACTACGAGTCTTTAGGGTTTCCTCATACCCAACTCCCTTATTATTCCTCAAACTCTCTTGCCTTTATATTCCTTTCCACTTCAGTTTCTTTTTATTTTCCTTTCTCTTATCATTATTTCATGAACCAACCCAACATAAGCATCGATTTCAAACATCCCGTCATTCTGGATTCGTGTCCTCAGAACGAATCTTGACAACTTTTACCACTTAGATTCATAATTCATCATACTCTTCTGCCTTTGTTCTGTCTCTAAAGCTTTTACACTATCTCCATAACCTTGGGAAGTACTTTCCTAAAACAATTGACTGAACTTAAATCAGTTTATTATAATCTCTTGCTCCGTGCCTTCCTTGGTCTTTCACCAGTGGGTGGTCTCTCTCTTAGGAGGGTAAGTGACAAAAACACTCTTTTGTGATTTGTCAATCATTCAGAATCTCAAATGATTCCTCTATTTCCTTTAGCCAGGCTCTTGCCTCGACTAGGTCAACCTGTTCCTTGGAACTCTGAGAGCTTAGAGACTTAAAGGTCCTGAAAGAATTTCCTACCGCACTGTTTCCTCAAGGTGGTGGTTGGGGATAATAGCCTAAGTTTTGTCTATACAGGTCCATAAATTGCCGTATAGGAGTACCGTCTCGGGTCTCCTTTCCTTACTCGACTTTCTGTTTCCTTAGTATGAAATGTTTCAACCTTCTCCCATAATCGGGGTTATCTTATACATTAAAAACCTTGTTTTCCACTCTATTATGTTATGGGTTCTTTCTTTCTTGATGGCAACCTCCCTGACTATCACATTCAGGGTTAGCCCTAAATCTTATTCCTCAAACTATGGCTCTCATCTAAGTTCTCATCCTTAAGCTCTTGAACTTTTGGAACCCAATTTCTGTAGGAACACCTCACTATCCCCTTATCATCTTTCTCGGTATGGATCTCTTCTCCAGTCATTGACTCTCTGCCTTCATTCATCACTTTTTCTGGCACAATATGTTCTTTTCCAAAAATTCGGTCTGTATTGCAATCTCAAACAGCTTTTCAGTACCGGCTCCGGTTACCTTCACTTCTATTTCCATTTTCTCAAAATCTCTTATAAACTCTCCCAAAGACATTATTATCTTGAGTCTCTCCTTTTTACTAAGGGCATCAGCCACCACATTGGCTTTCCCTGAATGATAGAGAATCTCCCAATCATAATTCTTGATTAGCTCTAACCACCTCATTTGGCGCATGTTGAGCTCTTTCTGCGTGAAAATGTACTAGAGCACTTATGGCTTGTGTAAATCTTGCACTTTTCTCCATACAAGTAGTGCCTCCAATCTTTAGGGCAAAACTATTGCCACGAGCCCAAGCTCATGGGTGGGGATATCGAATTTTATATTCCCTTAATTGTCTTGACACGTACGCGATTACCTTGCTGTGCTGTATAAGAAGCACCCTAATTCCTTATGCGAAGCGTCACTACACTTCACAAAATCTCATTTTCCATCCGACAACGCCAACATAAGGAACGTCACCAACCTTTGCTTCGGTTCTTAAAAGTTGTTCTCGCATTTCTCTGTCCATTCGAACTTCTCAGTCTTACGAGTAAGCCGCGTTAAAGGGGCTACTATCTTTACAAACTTGAACGAACCTCTGGTAGTGACCGGCCAATCCTACCTCTGGGAGTTGCCCTAACCATGGTCATCAATTCCTCAGTGGTCCTTTATTCATTCTTGTCAGGATCCTTCACGTGATCCTCCTCAGTAACAATCCCTTCTAGGACAACATCCTCAACCGTTACATCCTCAATATCAACATCATCCGGTCCTGCGTTAGGATGCTCTATCGGATCCACAATCCGATCTCCAATTAGTAATAAAACATCATCGCGCTGTTACTCCTCAACCTCAGGGTTCGGTGTCCCGCTACCATATACGATAACGAACTACGCTTCTATCACGATATTTATAAGGGTTCCCATAAGGGTTTTAACTGTCAGTACTATGTTAGGTAGCCCGACTATGAATTTGGCAAGAGTTCTTATTATCTTAGTTATTATCTTAACGTCACATCATCTCTGAGGTTTATAACGCTTGGCTCTGATACCGTTTCTGTAACACCCCCAAATCCGGGGTCGGGGATCCGGGTTGTCACGAGTTCCATTTCCCTTAACAACACCCAATCAAAAAAAATAATCGATTACTCTGTACTGTGACCCCACAATAAACACACACACCACAAGTTATAGTCTCAGAGATGAATATCCAAAAATAATCACAAGTCGCTTTATTCCACCAATATATGCCAATACACCTTAAAAGGGTTTCTGAATAAATTTACATTTCTTTGCCATTATTACAGTTCATAAATATACATCAATCTGGTACATCAAAAGTTGAAGCCTAGCCTATTGGTAGTTCCTACCTCAGCTACAGCGACATCAACGCCTATAGGAAACTGCGGAACGTTTCCTATCCGCTCGCGAATTGGGAGCTTGGTCATGTTCATCTTTTCTATCTGTTGTTGTGTGATGAAAGAAGAAAGCAAGGGTGAGCAACAAGCCCACCAAAATAATATGTATAATGATTAACAATATATGAGCCTTCTCATAGTACTCATGAAAGTCTTGGTCAAAAGAAATGAACCAAGTATGATATCTTAATGCGATGAAGTCGCAAAATATTCAGTATACATACATATATACTTTTCACAATCTTTGAAATCCTCTGACATGTATAATATACACAGAGTTCAAGTTTATAACTGTATAAAAATATCGTAGCAAGGTGATCTCATATATCTAACCTTGTCTCAACGTTTTTCTGAAAATCTTTGACATGCACCAGATAATCATTTACTAGATATAAGTTTAAAAGATGAAGTTACAAGATACTCCAATATACTTATATCTTTTCCAAATACTGCTTGAACTACCACCGTTCAAGTTATAATGAGCTTTCAACAGTTCATCACATAGATGAGACTACAAGACAAGATTTGAATAGATTAAATCTTTAAAATATCATCAAAATAAAATGAAGTTATGAGATACTTCATTTGATGCAAACATCATTTTGAAAACTTGACCCTGCCAACACTCAACAATCGCCCAACCGTAGCCTTTCTATCGAAGTGCTCTGGGTAGTGTTGCAGAAATATCCAATTGGATGATGAACTCATTACGGGAGTTTGCCGCGCCAGGAAGACCACTTACGATGATCAGTCGTAGTAGTACAACCCCACCATTTTCTACATGTAGAGGAGAACCTGTCGGATTTACTTGTCAACCAAACACTGGACTCCTAAGGAATGGACCGTCTTAGCGGAACTTCCAGGCCATTTTGGGCCAATATAATAAGGCTGGACCGGCGCCACTCGACCACTTACGCCACTCCTAGTTCAGATGAAATCCATAACTCTGAAACGTAAAGCTCGTCCCCCCATTTCCCCAAGTAGAAACTTGTTGATACGGCTCCACCAAGAAGTCGTATCTAGTTGGAAAGGAAAACTCACCGATATTTCTCAGGCGATGCCTGTTAATGGATTAACTTGTTCCAAGAATTTTACTTCCCGAGTGTTGGGTAAGTAATCAAAATTCTTTTATCAGGACAACAACCTTGTTGCGAATATAAAACACACCACAGAGCCGGATCCCTCAGGTTTTGAGCGAGTATTTAAATCCCCTTCGAAAGGAGGATCTTAAATATAAAAATGAGTTTTGGGATCCGCTCTAACTTTTAAAAATCATTTTGAAGACTCGCAAAACATTTTTAAGAATGTTTGGAGTGATGCTGATTTAACAAAATTAATCAGTCCCAATATATTAGAAAATATCTGAATATTATTATTTAAATAATATTCCCATAAAGAATAACCTTTATAAAAATAATTGAAGTAGAAGTTTTAAAATTATACTTGAAATGAATATTAAATAACCAAAGATATACCTATACGAAAGTACTATCTTTATTTGAATAATCAAAAGTGAATATTTGATTATCGACATCTTATTCTTTAATAAAATAAAGAATATATCTCAGCAAATAATCGGAGTCATAGATCCTCAAATGAATATTCAATTAATATTAAATAAATAAAATAAGCTGAGTCATAAGCCCTCGAATGAATATTCGAAATAATATTCATTAAATAATAAGCTTTGTCATAAGCCCTCGAATGAATATTCGAAATAATATTCATTAAATAATATAAAGTTATCGAATAAACCTTATTCGATTAATAGTTTTGAAACTATAACCATATATATATAAATATATATATATATATATATATATATAAAATTTACTCGGGATCCTCGACTCCCGGTTTTAGAAAATGTTTTCACTTTTGGGTCCCTAAACTAAGGGTATATGCAAATTACCGCTATTCTCTAGCATAGGTATTATCAACTGAACCAACAGATATATATGGAAAGAATACGAAACAGGCATGCATATGTACCATATCACATGCTACAATATATCGCAAGAATTTGCTAATTTAATCATCATGCATCTATCACAAGATAATGCATATACAAGTGTATACATCACAACAACAGTATAACGGATAGAAAACTTGCCTGAGTGCTCCCGGATAGACTTAAGCTTAGAGTGGGTCCGATAACCTATGAACAACAACATAAGTCGGAATTAAACCCCGGTCGCTTAAGAAACTAGACTTTAACCATTTAGAGTCCTAACGTTCGCTTTCGCGCTTAACGATTTACTTAAGTCGCTCGAGTACCCTCGGCTCCCCCGTTTTTAATAAATTAACCATTACGAGTTTTAAGGCGATTCTTTCGCAAGTGTCTTACCAACTACCTATTACACCTTACATAAATGTTTCATACTTCAATTAGTCTTTAAGGTCTTTAACCTATGTTTCAAAGTAAGGCGAGGGGTAATGTTTCGTTCGCGAAACGTCGTTACTTAAAACGGCCGTTTCTCCTAAACCGTTCATCGGAATCAAACGAACCACATATCAAAACGAAGCTCGTAACATGAACTATTTAAAAATGGAAATGGTCAAAACCTAGCAGGGAGTTCTCGGGTCCTAATGTTATGAAAAAAAAGCAGTCTAAAGTAAATCGGACATTACGACGGCTATGTTTACGCGATTTCCCAATTTTATACCATTCCAATTATACCACCAATCAATCCACAATCACAACCAAATCAAAACTCCATCCATACTACATCATAACAGCCCCAACAACTCAACATTAACAATTTATACTTATTCCCTACATGAACTAAAAGCTTTACTTAAGTTCTTTAACTAATTATCAAGATTTACAACTCCAAAAACACCACAAAACCAACTAATCTCTACAAACTCAACCAAACTTTAAACAAACAAGCATCATGCTTCATATATACTATATCAATCATATTCATTCCTAATTACTCAAAACTAAAGCGAGGGTTTGGAGTTTATACCTTCCTTGGAGCTTTTAATCAATGAAAGATCCTTGAATGCCCATGGAAGCCTTGATCTATGCTTAAGCTACCTTGAACTTTCATAAAAAAACAAGAAAACCAAAGTTATTTCTTGAAGGTTACTATTCACCATTTCTTCCTTGATTTATTAGAAGAGATTGTGAAGGAATTAGAAGCTTAAACTTATAGGACATCCATATCTATGTACAAGGAACCTTAGATAATTACCTTGTGATTTAACAATGCTTGGAACTTGATTTTTGAAAATTTCTTCTTTGAAAAAGAAGAAAAGCCGAGAGCAAGCTTGGAGAAAGAGAGATTTTTGTGTTTTTTGCTTTGATTTGTTTTTTGGTTGGTTGTTTTTGTTTAGATTTTGGTTAATTACCTTAATAACCTTGAACTTTGTGTGGTTATCATTCATCCACACCTCCTTCCCTCCTATGTCATGCTTACATCACCTTATTGTGTCATCATCCATTACTTGTCCTCTCCTTATTGGTTGGATGACCTCATCATCCCTAACCTCCTTGATTAACTTCCTAATTGTTTGCCTAATGACCGCTGATCTGTTATACGGTTCGCTTAACTTTTGTTTTCGTTTATCGTTTGAGGGATCATACCCGGGATCTTATTACTTGGGTTTCCTTAACCTTTCGCAAATCATTATATTCCTTTTATGATCCTCTCTTATAATCCTTTAATTTAAATCCTTTTTATCCTGTTACCTTATACTCAATTCTTTCCGTATCTAGTGGATTTTCGGGAAAAATCAAAGTGTTCGGAATTGGATTCTGACGATCTTTACATACACTTATATACCACACAGAGTACTAATAATATCCCAGAAGATCAATAACAGAACCCCTACATAGTGTGGCATGAAAAGTTTTCTCATTCAGCATAATCTGCAAAATCACTATTCATAAGGGTTTCAAAAATTTCCAAAAATTGGGGTTATTACAATGTACCAGTATCCTTATCCAATTTTGTTGCAGTGGCCATAGGAGTGGATGCATTTGAACAGTCTTGCATTCCAAATTTCTTCAACAAATTTCTGGTGTACTTAGATTGACAAATAAAAGTTCCTTCTTCATTCTGCTTGACTTGAAGACCCAGAAAATAGATAAGTTCTCCCATCATACTCATTTGATATCTTGACTGCATTATCTTGGCAAACCTTTTACAAAGTCTATCATTTGTAGAACCAAAAATGATATCATCAACATATATCTGTACCAAAAGTAAGTCCTTTCCATGGTTGAGATAGAATAAAGTTTTATCAATAGTCCCTATGTTAAATCCACTTTCCAGAAGAAACTGAGCTAATGTCTCATACCATGCTCTTGGAGCTTGCTTAAGGCCATAAAGTGCTTTATCAAGTCTGTAGACATGATGAGGAAATTTTGAATCTACAAAACCTGGAGGTTGTTCAACATATACTTCTTCTTCCAATTCTCCATTAAGAAAAACACTTTTTACATCCATTTGAAAGACTGTAAACTATTTGTGAGCAGCATAAGCCGAAAATATCCTTATGGATTCTAGTCTAGCAACTGGTGCAAATGTTTCATCATAATTAATTCCCTCCTGTTGAGAATATCCTTTTGCAACCAGTCTTGCTTTATTCCTTGTAATTATGCCATCACTATCAGTTTTGTTTCTGAACACCCATTTTCTACCAACAACTGATCTGTCCTTTGGTCTTGGCACTAGGGTCCAGACTTTATTTCTTTCAAATTCATTTAACTCTTCCTGCATTGCTTGCACCCAATCAGCATCTTGAAGAGCTTCTTCCACTTTCTTTGGTTCAGCCTGAGAAAGAAAAGAGTGATAGAGACATTCATTTGATATTGTTGTTCTAGTTCTTATACCTGCTTCAGGATCTCCAATAATCTAGTCAGGTGTATGTACTTTAGTCCACTTCCTTGCAGAAGGAAGATTATCTCTAGAACTGGATGCTCCCCCATGATCCATGTTGTCTCCATCAACATTTTCTGATGCCCCCTTGAAACTATGCTCTCTGAGTTGGATCCTTCAGAATTTGAGTTTTCAGAATTATCAGAACTTGGCCCATCAGAACTTGATGAATCAGAATTTGAGTTTCCAGAATTATCAGAACTTGGCCCATCAGAACTTGATGAATCAGTACTTGAAGAGCCTGTTCTAGGTTCCGATGCTTCTTGAGATGTGTTGGATCTTCAATATGCTCCCCCTGCACATGTGCATTTTCCTTTGGCGTAGTCACCACAGTTTCAATAACATCAGAGTTTAACCCATCAGAGTTTGCAGTATCAGGATTTAGACTATCAGAATTTACAGAATCGGAATTTAAAGCTTTATTCTCAAATCTCTGTTGATCATGATCATTGAAATCTTCAAGTCTAGTAATCTTCTTATCATCAAAAGAGACATGGATAGATTCCATGACAACCCTTGTTTTTAAATTGTAGACTCTGAAGGCTTTTGTGGAAAGTGGATATCCAACAAAAATTCCTTCATCAGCTTTTAGGTCAAATTTGGATAGCTGTTCAGGATGAGTCTTAAGAACAAAACACTTGTATCCAAATACATGAAAGTACTTCAGATTTGGCTTCTTTTTCTTCACCATCTCATATGGTGTCTTTCCATGCTTGTTGATAAGTGTTGCATTCTGAGTAAAACAAGCAGTCTGCACAGCTTCAGCCCAAAAGTAGGTTGGTAACTTTGCTTCATCAAGCATAGTTCGTGCAGCTTCAATAAGAGTTCTATTCTTTCTTTCAACAACTCCATTTTGCTGTGGAGTTCCAGGAGAAGAAAATTCCTGCTTTATTCCTTGGTCTTTACAGAACTCTTCCATAATTATATTCTTGAACTCAGTGTCATTATCACTTCTAATGATTTTCACAGAGTCTTTGACCAATTTATCCAGTTGTTGGACATGATCAATCAAGATAGATGCAGTTTCACTTTTTTGTGTGCAAGAAATACACCCATGTGTATCTGGTAAACTCATCTACTATAACCATAGCATATTTCTTCTTTGCAATAGACATGACATTTACTGGACCAAATAGATCAACATGTAGTAGGTGATAAGGCTCAAGAATTGAAGATTCAGTCTTGCTCTTGAATGAAGATTTTCTTTGTTTTGCCTTTTGACATGAATCACAAAGGCCATCAAAAGCAAATACTGATTTTGGCAGTCCTCTCACAAGATCTTTCTTGACTAGTTCATTTATATTGTTGAAATTTAAATGAGAGAGTTTCTTGTGCCAATCTCAACTTTCTTCAATTAATGCTATACTTAACAGACAGATTGCAGAACCATCAGAACTTGTTGAAAGCTTGGCTTCATAAATGTTACCATGCCTATATCCCTTTAGAACAACTTTGCCTGTAGATTTGCTTACAACTTCACAGTGTTCTTCAAAGAAATCCACATGACAACCTCTGTCACAGATTTGACTAACACTCAACAGATTGTGTTTAAGTCCTGAGACTAGAGCTACTTTTTCAATGATGACATTCCCAAGATTGATATTTCCATATCCCATATTTTTTCCCATGTTGCCATCTCTATAAGAAACTCTTGGGCCAGCTTTCTCCACAAAGTCTGATAGCAGGGCTTTGTTTCCAGTCATATGTCCTGAACATCCACTGTCCAGAATAAGGATGTTTTTCCAGTTGCCCTGCAATCACAAAGACCGCTAATGATTAGTTTTAAGGACCTAGACTTGCTTGGATCCTTTGGCCTTATTAAGTTTGTTAACATTTGCAGCGGATTTAACATCAGAGTTTATGTTAACATTTTTCTTATCAGAATTTACAGTATCAGACTTTGCATCAGAACTTACACTGGAAGGAATAATGCTAACATTCTTTAAAGAAGGTTTATTTGATAGTAATCATATTACAAACTATATTATTCCTTACAAGTATAAATGGAATGCCATAAACTACCACAATGAAAACAAGGATTTTGTGGCTTAAACCTAACAGACTGACTCTTAACTCCTGACTTAGAAGGTAAGGAGTTTATATTCTTATTCTTCCTGCAAAAAGAAGCCAGATTGTTAGAATTTCCACAGTTATAGCATATCTTTCTAGGAGCAATAGGAACATGCATATTGTTATTGCTTTTATTCACAACTTCCTTTCCATTCCTATTTTTCCTAGGTGGCTTTCCCATGTTTACATCCTTAATCTCTTTCAGCTTGTACTTAAGCTGCTTCTTTGTCATTAAGCCTATGTTAACTTCAATTGTCTTATCCTGTTTCAATTTGTCAGAAGTTGACTCTGCCTTAACTTCTGTCTCGGTATCTTTCATCTTTTTAGAATCAGACTTTACAGATTTAGCTACAAACTTAACAGGATTCAACTTTGGCTTAGTAGTCTGTTTAACAATAATTGGCTTAATTTGTTTAGTTCCTGTTTCACTTTTATCATCTCCATAACCTAAGCCCTCTTTCCAGTTTCCACTACTTAATAAATTCTGAGTTGTTCTGCCAGAGTTAATCCAAATCCTGATAATCTCTCTTTCCTTTTTTAACTCAGTTTTTAGAGATTGATTCAATTTTAACACTTCATCTCTAACATAAAAAACATCATCTCTTTCTTTCTGAATTTGATGGAACATAACTAACTCTTTTTCTAAATAGTCATTCCTTTTCTTAAAAGCCAGATTTTCAGAAGTTAACCTATCACAAGTTAAATTCTGATCTCTATAACTAATACATATGGTTTTAAGATAAGATCTCAACTCAGTAATATCATCAATATGAAAAGCATAAGTTGTTTGAGGTACCTTTAACTCAGCAGCTTCAGAACTGCTATCAGCATTTGCCATCAAGGCATAGTTCACCTCATTCTCAGAATCTGAAGTGTCTGTCCAGCTTTTCTTCTTTGTGACAAGTGCCTTGCCTTTGTCACCTTTTCCTTTCTTGCAATCAGGAGATATGTGGCCTTTCTCACCACAATTGTAGCATTTAACATTTGAGTAATCTCCTCTGACAGACTTTCCAGCTTTACGTTCAGATTTTCTGAATCCCTTCTTATCAGAACTTCCACTTTTCCTGGAAAACTTCTTCCCCCTTCTGAATTTCCTGTAGGCTATCTTTGTGATACCCTTCACCATAAGAGCACATAATTTCATCATCTCTTCATCATCATCCATCTCAGATAGACTTTCAGTTTCTGAATCCTCATCACTATCAGAACTTGATGACTCAGTATCAGACTTTGTGATGAGAGCCTTTCCTTTGCCTTTCTTTGAGATAACCATTTTGGGCGATTCCTCCTCAGCCTTAAGAACAACTGTTCTTAACTTTCTCCCATGCCTCTTGCTTCTTTGATCCATCTCAAGTTCATGAGTTTTGAGCATACCATAAATTTCATCAAGAGTAGTTTCATCAAGAGCATAGTTGTCTCTTATAGTAGTTGCATTCAAATCCCAACTTTCAGGAAGAGCTAAAAGGAATTTAAGATTAGTATCTTCAAGATCATATTCCTTATCCACCAGTGACAGATCATTCAAGAATTTTACAAATCTGTCATATAAACCAGTTAATGACTCATCAGGTTTTGAGTCAAAGTGCTCATGCTCTTGAGTGAGTATAGTCCTTATGTTCTTCTTAATTGAATCAGTTGCATGGCATCTTATCTCCAAGGCATCCCATATCTCCTTTGCAGTCTTGCAGTTAATTACCCTATTTGACATGACATTATCAATGGCACTATGCAGCAAATGCCTTACCTTTACATCCTTGGCAATAGATGAGATATCTTCAGCTGTATACTCACTTTTCTCCTTTGGTACAGTCTGTGCTGGCTGGTCTGCAACTACAACAGAGAGCTTGGTTGGCTAATGTGGACCTTCATTAATTCTGTCAAGATATTCTGGATCTGTAGCTTCCAGAAACATAGTCATCCTCACTTTCCATATGGGATACTCAGAAGGTTTCAGTATGGGAACCCTAATAATCTCATATCGATTATGGATTTGAGTCTTTGGAGTTTTTTCATTTTTGGTGGGCTTGGTTGGAGTTTTCTCTTCTTCAGACATGATTGTTTTGGATATTTACTGTATATGTGTTAATAGACTGCTCTGATACCACTTGTTAGGTCACACACACTGTAGAAGGGGGTTGAATACAGTGTATACTACAATCAAACTGAATTAAGAACACAAGTATGAAACACATAATAATCTTATTAATAAAACAGTATTACAATGGAACCGTTCTCTCTCAGTGATGAACAAATATCACGAGAGCTGCTAGGGTTACAATGAATAATATTTCGATTATGATAACACTTATAGTGTAAACCCTATGCTGTGTTTATATAGACACACAGTTACAAGATAATCTTCTAATTGATATCGAACATAAGTCTGCATCCTAAAATATATCAATTAGTTATCTTTTCTTCCAAGTATTCTATTCTTCATAGAATTCTTCTCCATGCATATCTCTTCTTATGTTTGTCTTAATCTTCTTTCCTTCAATCAATCGTCTTCCTCATTTGAATGTCTTCTTAAGTCCTGATATTATCTCCTGATAAATATCTTCTGATATCTTACGTTCTGATAACTTAAGTTCTGATATCTTAAGTTCTGACTTCAGTATAAGTACTTATTTCCAGTTAAGTCTTGATTTGTCATGTTAGTTAAGATCTGAAAACTAAACACAAATCATTATTAGACATGACATCACAAATATATCTAACATGATATGTTAGAGACGTTTTCAATTGTTCTCTTAGCGTGATTCTGAGGACAAAATCCTTTTAAGGGGGAATGATCTAAGAACCGGGAAATTACGACTGTTTTATAACATATTAAATGAGTATTATGTATTTTATTATATCATAAATTAGTATTGATCATAAGATGTTAGCTGTTATGTGCTGTATATGTTCAGTGAGGTTCAGGATATTTTTCGGGTATTTTATTACGTGTTAAAAGGATAATATTAAAAGTTATATTCTCCCAGTTTTGTTTTTATAGTTGTTATTTCGTATAGATTATCTGGCCTTATTTTGCATCATATGGCATTTACCATATTAATTTTCCGAACATCCAGTTAATTTAGAAAATGTCACGTTTTGTGAAAAATGATTTTTCCGGGCCCCTACGGGTAATCTGAAGTCCACAAAAATCATATTTTTATTTTTATAAAATTATGGGACTTTCAAATATTGCATATATTTGTATTATTGGGTTATTTATATTTTTTGGAGGATATTGACATATAATTTGTATTTATTTGAAATTAAAATTTTAAAAATTATTCCCCATAAATTATTAATTAAGGGCTAGTTAATTTTATTAAGAGATATAATTAAGGCCTAAATTATAATTAGGGGTATTTTTCTATAATTATAAATAAAATAATTTTTATTATTAATTTTATAAAAATTATAAAAAAATCAGCAAATTCTATCAAATTCGGGTTAGGGATCTTGAATTTGGGTCGAAGAATCAATCAGTGATTTCCGGTGATTCTAGGGTTCAATTATAGTCATGTAAGTACTTAAATTGAAGCTCTTGATATGTTCTACCTGTTTATGCAATTAATTTCATGCACAGATTCATTGATTTTTTATTTTGATTTTTAGGGTTCATGACTGAAATTAGGGCTTTTTGATTCTAGGGTTATTTGATTGATTTGATTATTTGTATAGCTTTATATGATTGTTTACAGTCGATTTATGCTATCAATTTCATCAAACGATTGCTATATAGTGTAGTTCGATTATTAGTGTTTATTTTCAATTAGATTTATACATTTTTTATTTTGGTAAATCTAAGGTAGCATGTGTTAGGGCTTTAATTGTACATGATTCAAGCTTTAATTTAAGCTATTAAAATCAAAGTTTCATCTACAAATGAATGAAATTAATGTTCGGCCGGAGCTTGATCGGGTTTAATCGGAGGTTGAGATTCCGGGATAATTATGGTTGTTTGTTGGTTGATATGAGATGTTGGAGTTGATTAGAATCGAAACCCAACAAAAACCTCATCAAATTGTCCTATTTTTGGCCTGATTTAGATTTGTCGGAATTCTGGCCGGTCACCAGATTCTGGGCAAGTTGCGGCAAGTCCATCCCGACTCGGGTTTTTCCTCACGACTCGGTTGGTTTCCAACCCATTTTTGTACCCAATTTTAATCCATTCAAAACCCAAATCCATTTTTAAAAAAATGTTTCTAGATTTTTTTTTAAAAATTCAAAAATCAGTTTTATTTAAATAAGTAAATTAATTCAATTAATTCAGTTAATTAATTAATTAATCTTACAAATATATCTGAATTATTTTAAATATTTTCAAAATTTTGATATTTATTATTTATTATTTAATTAAATTGATTAATTAATTTGATAATTAATCGATTTATTTAAAGAATTTGTTTTAATTTCATTTAATTTCCAAAAATATGGAAACATCATTTTTAATTATGATTTTTCATAAATATTTATTTAAAAATTGAATTAGTACCTAATTAATTTGAATAATCAATTATTTTGATTAAAAATTGGATTAATCTTATTAATTGAATATTAATTAAACCGTTTGTCCATTTTCAATGAAACGAACGCCCCTAAAATCAGAAAAATGATCTATTTCCAATAAAAATAGTTTTAAATCCCAATTTCTTTCGGAAACGAGTCGGATTTCAATATTTATTTATTTATAGACCCAATTAATTTAGGAATACAGGTTAAATAATTTGTAAAAATTAGAATACGAGTCAGATACTAATTAAAAATATGAATAATAACCCGATTTTTATTTTAAATATATTTTAATGACCTGTATGACTATCTGACTTGCATGCTATGTGATTTATGTGCGTAGTTGAGTCTTAAATGCTAGTTTATTTATTTTACGAGTTACTTAGTATCGTACTGGTAGACGATAAGATGTAAACGGGTATAGATTGTTCTACAATTATTGTACAAGCCAATTAAATTAGTATATTTCATTATAGATATAAATCTAACGAGGAAATACAAGCCAGTACTAGCTAGCACCAGTAGAGTTTATCTGAATCGCAAACCAGACAAGTTTTCTCCCCTATTCTAAATTCAGAATAGCGATTTACTATACTTATTCCTATACCAGATACAAGTTATTAATATCTTGAGCATATGACTTCTGTTCGAGTTTATTGTAATTCAGTTAATGCTCATTTAATAATACCTTTATAACACTTCTGATTATCCTAGATAAGTTGAACGCTCTTATTAGTATTCCAATTGATTATACACTATCTATACCTGGATACAACTCGTGATATTGGGATAAAGTTATTCCCTAATAATACAATAACATAATTATAGAAGGGGGTTGAATGGGATCCTGGTTACTTTTTGAGACTTTGAAAACTACTGTGTTTGAATAAGCTTAGTGCAGATAAACAATAATAGTATTCAAGAACACAAAGTAGATAAACAAGTGCTTAAAAACTTTCTGGTGGATTGATATTTTCACAAGATATATATATATATATATATTAAGAAGATAACTATGTGATGCAAATAACACATAGTTGCTTGCAAGTAACACAACTAAAAACTTGATAGTTCTAAGAATACAACTTACAAAGACTCTCTAGTTGATTTTCTTGAATGCTTTCTATTTTTCTTAGTTATTTGTTATTCTCTACTCTTAGTTTATATATCACCAAGTTACATGTGAAATGAAACAAAACATAGAACTTATTAGCTAGGTCAATTCACATGTTTCTTCATTTCTCTATCCAATGTAATCCAGTTAGATGCCGCATCTTTGAATAAACTTGTCTTTTATGGAAATGGAAATGCTTTATTTTCTTTTAACACCTGCAATCAGGCTCCAACATCCCTTTTGTGCACTATCAACCCATATGACTCTGTCAACTTCAGTCAAGTCCCTTTCAACTACTATTTTGCTTGATTATCAATGAAGACTTCATAGGTGTTATCCGTTGAAGCTTCATCTATTATCCTTTGAAACTTGACTAGCTCATCCGTTGAGAATATATTGAGTTATCCGTTGAGCTTTATAGAGTCATCCATTGAAGCTTTGTAGATTAGCGGTTGAAGTTGTTTCCATAACAGTTGATACTCTTTCACTTATACAGAATTACAAGGCATTTTATATTTATAATTAACCCTCCTATTTTATATATCTTTCTTGTAGTAAACATGACTTAGAAATAACTAAAACTCCAAAATCCCCCAGATATTCTAGTACAAAGAGTGTGTTACATACTTAATCATATAAGCTACTCTTTCACTAGATAGGTAACTGTGATTATCTATTGAAAGCTACAAACTCATTTAACTTATCTACTTAGAGTGTTTTGGTAAATTATCATCAAGCCTACAACATATTTCTAACAATCTCCCTCGATTTATGTCGAATAGAATTATAGGCATAAATTCAGGTTGACTTGATGATATCAAAACACCCTATTAAAATTAATACAGTAAATAGTAGATAAATTGTAAAATCCTTCAATTGAAAATTGAACAAAGAAAGTAAAGAGTATTTACATGTCATTTTCAAGCTGCTCCTCTAGACTGAGTTGAACTTTTTTTTCCTTGAATCCATTATCATGTTTCCCATCTTCTTATCATTCTCCTCAATTTGGTTTTGGAGTTATCAATAGAATTTAGCTTTATTTTCATTGTTGATATCCAGCATCTTCTGTATTTCTTTGAGTGTATCATTCCTTCATATTTGTTGTTGGTCTTCAAGTCTGAAAAATCGTCTGACAAATTTTTCATCTCTAAACTATCATCCAGTAGGGTCTCAAATGCACCCTATCACCAGTGGCTGGAATAGTCAAAACTCTAAGTAGTATATTTGGATCTCTCCAGCTTTGTCTGATTTGGCTGATCATGTTGAGTACTTCTGATTTGGCCACTTTGGTGAATCAAAAATCTTTCTTTATTGCAGAGAACACCTTTACTAGGACATTATAGCCTTCGTTGAGAATTCTGTAGAGAGGCCATGTAATCTCCTTGCCACCCCTGTATCTAAACACCAATCTTTCTGGTAGCTTATATGAAGCATCAATCCCCCTAACTTCTTCTAGCTTATCCTGATAAAGGTTGATGGCTGAGAATTTTTTGATGTCACATATGAAGAGTTAATCCTCCTTGTTGACCGTGGGCTTAGGCTTGGAGATTGCTTTGAATTGAGGTGTCTTAGAATTGATTCCTACTTTCTTCCTTCTTGGATTTCTATTCTTTTTGGGAAGTGGGATATTTATATCAGGTATAGGTAAACTATCCCAATCTATGGGTTCATCCTTAGGTACAATTGGTTCACCATGAAAATTGACACTTGGATGAACCTTGAATTTAATTGGCTCCACAGTGGGCACTGTTGGTTGACTTGAGATGTTAGCTTGAACTGACTCAGTTTCTTATTCTGTAGCAATACTTGGCCTTTTTATCTTGGACTTTTACTCTATTTCCTTTAGCCCACTCTGGCTTGGGTTCTTCTTTCTTTTCAGTTGCAGTTGAAGTTAAAGCATCTCCAATTTTCTTTTAACTCCTTTACTGGCTTGCTTTTTCCTTCTTTTCTGAGCTCTTAGCCTTTAGTTTTCCTCATCTTTAGCTTCCTCAAACTAAGGGTGCCAAGTTATTACACATAACATCTTTCCGTATCTGTAAATTCTGGATATTCTTGACCTTAATATGGCATCCTTGGTTATTTTGAAGCTTGCTATAGATGCACCCATCAGCTTCTTCATCAGGTCTAGGTGGACAGTAATCAACTAACATTGGATGCTTTGTTGAAATTGTGACACTTTCTGATTTGGGCTTTAGCACCACAAAGTTCTTGAATTCATTTTTCATTGACGATTCACCCTCTTCTCTTTTCCCTAGCTTCGTAATATTCATGGTAATTGGCTTCAACTGTGTGGAGTGCTTCACATATTTATTTTGAGTAGCAGTTGAGACAAATACCTCTGAGATTCTTTAATCTATTCTTTGCATCTATTCTTTCAGGTTCAACTCAGCTGCTGCTAGGTTGAATAGATCAATCTTGTCCAAGACTGGTGGATTTGAGATAGTAATAGCTGGAACTATTACTTTACTCACTTGTATATGCACATCCTTCTCCCCCTTTTTTTGTTATCATCAAGTTAAGCAGGGGTTGAAGTTTGAGCAGCCACCATCTGTTGAAGTAGTTGAGCTTGCTTGTGTTGTCCTTCCATTATCTTGGCACAAAGTCTTCAACTCTAGATAATCTTGTAGTGAAGGCCTCAACCTTGCTTCACAAATCACTTTCCTTTCTCAACTTTAGTTGTACTTCCCTCATTATTTCTTCTAGAAGTTTTTCTTCAAACTTTTCAGACAACATTTCCTTCACATCCTCAATAGTATTCTTAATTGAAGGGTTTTTAGCACATAAACGCAACGAAAACGTAAATTTAAGATTTAAATTTACATTTTCGTTGCATTTATGTGCTAAAAACCCTTCAATGGCATCAGAGCTACTTGCGAAAAGTTTTTAATTCGTTTATGTGTTTAACCGTTTTCGATATATGAGCATGTACATGATTCGCCATGATTTGATGTTCATATAATATGCTTATATATGTATGGTTTTGAATATATGATATTCATGTGAGTTGTATAATCATAAGATGATTATGTAATCTGTATATATACTGATATATACATGATTTATGTTTATTCTAATTATGAGAATCATATTAGATACAGATTCTGAATTGGCTGCTGCAGATTTGCTGAAATCTGGGTCTGGTGTCCGATTTACGCAAACGAATACCCTATTCCATAGGTAAACGAGCGTCTGAATAAAACGGATAGCAAAAGCTATCAACAACTCGTCTGTAAGGCATTTGACGTCATTTACTGCCCGTAAACAGTGATTCTTGTTTTTCTGATTTGATTCTGATTTTTCTCATTTTTGTCATATTTTTTTTTATGATTAGATCATGGATAATATGATATGTTAAGATCAGATTATGTGTTTTAACATGCTTTTATGTGTTGTATGAGCATGGTGGATGGTTATGGTCTTTCGACCTTAGTGTAATGGTTTTGGTTTTGGTTTTAAATACGACTTGCATGTCGTCAATCTTTGTAATCATAAATCTCGAATGTAACTCGAGTTATTCTTGTAAGTTCATTAGATTAGTTTTACTTTCAATCATGTAATGTAATTGAAGATTCAAGAAGGCTATCCAATGGAGGTGATACAAAGAAGAAAACGAGGCATACAAGAAGTCTAAACAAAGAAGAAGACTTATGTAATAAGTAGTTGTATTTATTTCCATCACCATATTAGATTGACCTTGATCTTTATCATGAGCTTGATAAAGATCACATAGGATGGGGCCATAACCAAACACATTTACTTTATTGCACTTTACATTTACTTGTTTATTTAATTTTATATATGAGATATATGCCTATGTTTACCATGCGATGATAGATTTAGGTGAACTTAAATCAATATAAGGCGTGCTCTAGAAAATCTAGAATGGGAATCATTTCTTGCCTTAACAATAATATTATGAATACAATCATGAGATTCTTGTGTTTATGAAACACATAATTAAATATGAATTTTCAATATTGAGAGAAAGGATGATTCTGTCAAAAGCAGATTTCTATCTGTAAGAAAGGGGTATTAAGTGACGCCTCTTGACAATGCTCCCCCCCATATGGGAATCATCTGATTATCGATTATTGATTTGAAATATTTAATTTAAAAGGAAGAATCTCTTTATAATATGATTATGATTGTAACATAATATAATCCCGCTAAAATTAAATAATATCAAGTAGTAATTAGCCAATGACACAACGGGCTTGTGTCGGTCATAGCCTTCCAACATGGTAGAAAGTGGTTCTTATTTTTAAATCATTGTCGTTTCGTGCTACAGCCGAGGGCTTTGATTTCGAAATAAGAAATACTTATCTATTACATAGAGATGTGTACATTGAATTAGAATCTAAAGGTCGTTACGTGCTACAGTCGTGGGCCGTTGAAGACTGATTCAATTGTACGAAATGTTGGGTTAGACTTGACTTAGAATATTGAGTTTGTCGTGCTACAGCCATGACTCAATTATTCAAGAGGCTAAAGTTTTATTAGGGAATAACATAAGATATGATTGACAAGAGTTGTCTGCCTATTGAACATCACATGACGTTTCGTGCTACAGCCGAGGTTGTGTGATGGAATGTAGGATCCCTATTCCCACTAGCATTATGAATGCTTAATTTTCACTTAGGGGTTGTATAAATTAGATAAACTAGTGGGAGCCACTTATGAATAAAGACCCGATTCATATAGTGTCTTGAAATGAAATTGAATATTTGCTAAGTGTTGTTATGTGTTCATCATTTACAGATTTACTATATTCGTTATGTCTTCTGCACTATCACTCCGGAGTATACTAGATGTTCACAAGTTGACTGGTCCTAATTTTGCTGACTGGCTTCGAAACTTGAGAATTGTTCTCAGGGTTGAGAAGCTGGAATATGTGCTTGACTCACCTAAACCTACTGAACCTGCTAGCGATGCACATAATGATGAACATGTTGTGTATCGTAAGTGGATAAATGATGCAAATGTTGCTCAATGCATCATGCTAGCTTCCATGAACATTGAGCTACAGAAGCAACATGAGCATATGGATGCTCACACTATCCTTATGCATCTACAAGAGTTGTATGATATGGCAGGGAGGACAGCTCGATATGAGATATCGAAGGAACTGTTCGGTTGTAGGATGTCTGAGGGATCATCTGTGAATGACCATGTACTTAAGATGATCAATTTGATTGAACATCTTGGACAACTTGGTTTTTCCATGGATGGGGAGCTGAGCCAAGACTTGGTCTTGCAATCACTTCCGAGTTCGTTCTCGCAGTTTGTTGTGAACTTTCACATGAATAAGCTGGATGTCAGCCTGCCTGAACTCCACAACATGTTGAAGACTGCGGAATCGAATTTTCCCCTAAGAAGAGTTCTGTTCTTCTAATTGGTGAAGGTTCCAATCCTAAGAAAAGGAAGAAGAACCCTTCCAAGAAGAAGAAAGTACGTGAGAAAAAGTCGGTTCCACCAAAAGCTGAAGACCCCAAGAGCAAAGCTATTTGCTTTCACTGTAACAAGGTGGGGCACTGGAAGAGGAACTACAAGGTTTACCTTGAAGAATTGAAGAAGAAGAAGGGTAGTGAGACTACCACTTCTGATTCAGGCATGTTCATGATCAAAGTTAATATGTCACTAAGTCAAATTTCTACTTGGGTATTAGATACCGCCTGTGGTTCTCATATTTGCAATTCGTTGCAGGGACTAAGGAGAAGTAGGACTCTTGAAGAAGAGGAGGTGATTCTACGGATGGGAAATGGAGCAAGAGTTGCTGCTGAAGCTGTAGGATTATTTCATTTACATATGCCTACGGGCAAGACTATTGTTCTAAATAATTGTTATTTTGTTCCCTCAATTGTGAGGAATATTATTTCTATTCCATATTAGACTTGGCTGGATTTTCGTTTGTTATTCAGAATAATAAATGTTCAATTCTTAGAGATAACATTCTTTATGGAAGTGGTATATTAAACAATGGTCTGTATGTATGTGACGTAGAGCATAATTTACTACAAATTGAACATACTAATAAAAGAAAAAGGGATGATGAAAATCTCACTTTCTTGTGGCACTGCGGACTTGGTCATATTAGTGAAAATAGACTGCGGACATTGCATAAGGAAGGGTTACTTGACCCCTTTGATTTTGAATCATATCCTACATGCGAGTCTTGTCTATTGGGTAAAATGACCAAATCTCCATTTAGTGGACATTGAAAGAGGGCTGTAGATTTGCTAGGATTGGTACACACAGATGTATGTGGACCAATGTCTACGCAAGCCATGGGTGGATTTTCATACTTCATTGCTTTCATAGATGATCGATCTAGATTCAGATATGTGTATTCGATGAAACACAAGTCTGAAGCCTTTGAAAAGTTCAAAGAATATAAGTATGAAGTGGAGAAACAAACCAAACATAGTATTATAACTCTTCGATCAGATCGAGGTGGTGAATACTTGAATGGAGAGTTTCTAGCTTATTTCAAAGAAAATGGTAAGTCTCCTAGTGGACTCCTCCATATACTCCACAGTTGAATGGGGTATCTGAAAGGAGAAATCGAACTTTGTTAGACATGGTTCGGTCCATGATGAGCTATGCGAATCTTCCAGTATTCCTATGGGGTTATGCATTGGAAACCTCAGCATATTTACTGAATAAGGTGCCTTCCAAATCTGTTCCTCAAACTCCATATGAGATATGGAAAGAAAGGAAACCGAGTCTTAAACACGTTAAGATTTGGGGATGTCCAGCTTATGTCAAAAAAGTTGACCCAGATAAGCTGGAATCTCGATCCGTAAAATGTAATCTTGTCACCGATCATCGGGTGTTTGTCTCTAGACATGCTACCTTCTTGGAAAAGCAGTTTATCCTTGAAGGAAACAGTGGGAGCAAAATTGAACTTGATGAAGTTCAAGAAGCACAAACTACTATGGATCAAGTGGAAACACCTGTTCAGACTAAACAACCTTCTGTGGAACAGCCCATTCGTAGGTCAGGGAGAGTGTCTCGCCAACCTGAGAGGTATTATGGCCTTATCATTGAGAATGATAATTAGTTGTCAATCATTGGTGATGACGACCCTGTGACCTATAATGAGGCTATGAGTAGTGTTGACTCATAGAAATGGCATAGTTCCATGAAATCCGAAATGAAATCTATGTATACCAACCAAGTATGGACTCTGGTTGAGGCGCCTGAAGGTGTTAAGCCTATTCGGTGCAAGTGGGTATACAAGAGAAAGATTGGAGCAGATGGCCATGTGGAGACCTATAAGGCCAGGCTCGTAGCAAAAGGATTCAACAAAGGCAAGGGATTGACTTTGATGAAACTTTTTTGCCTGTAGCCCTGTTAAAATATTCAGATTTTGCATGCGATTGCTGCTTACTACGACTATAAGATCTGGCAAATGGACGTGAAAACGGCCTTCCTTAATGGGGAACTTGAAGAGGAAGTGTATATGACACAACCAGATGGTTTTCTTTCCAAGGGAAATGAACACCTAGTGTGTAAGCTGCTGCGAACCAAATATGGTTTAAGGTAAGCTTCTCATAGATGGAACATCCGTTTTGATGAGACAATCAAGGAATTTGGTTTTATAAAAAATATAGATGAACCATGTGTCTACAAGAAGGTTAGTGGGAGCGCGGTAACATTTCTTGTATTGTATGTGGATGACATACTTCTTATAGGAAATGTTTTGCGACGCTTTCATCAGATTAGGGAGATTGTTGAAAGAGGAGATGTCAACGTCAAGAGAGTTGACACACATAACAACATAGCAGACCCTTTAACAAAGCCACTTTCTCAAAGTCACTTTGATTATCGTAAAGACAAGATGGGTATTAGATATCAGAGTGATTGGCTTTAGTACAAGTGGGAGATTGAAAGAGATGTGTCCTAAGTCCAATCATGTATGATGATTTAGGAATAACTTTTATGTAATCTGTTTTGATTTCATTGATGTTAATAAAAGACTTATTTTGGTTTTATTGCGAGCTTTATCTATTTAAGTGTTTAAATAAGATATACCATAGTTTAGAGTAAAGCTTTTTATGGATTATGATGAGATCATAATAATGAGACCTAAAAGATGATAACTCTGAACTTAAATATTTCCTGGTCATAGGATTACTAACTGGTAATTAGTAATCTGCAAAGATCGGTACATACTATGCTTGCTTCATTATGAAGGATGTCTGTTCTCATAGACATTTGTGTGGTGACACTATAGCTAGTATGTAGGTGCCTATTATAGAATAAGTTCACTGAACATGACTCACACAGCTGAACAACTGATGGAGTTCTCTCACGTGTCGGCAGATGTTCACATAGTGATAGTTGTACAAGTATCCTTAGACTTGAGGTCATCATAGTCATCTTGTGTTCACTGAACTATACTTTGGTTTAGTTCTTAGTCTCTAGGGATAATAATAAGGGCTCTACTGGGTGTCGGAATTTGTACACGAAGATAATGTATGATCAATAAAGGATCTACCCCTTCAAGTGAAGGAAGAGAATGTTCAACGCTGATCCACTTATGCTATTTCAGGAATCTCTGGCCAGAGTGAATGAAATTAGAAAGGAGTTTCTAATTTACATTAAATAGAACTAAGCATAGTGAATTGGAAGGCAAATGATTAAATAAGATAGGCTTGACACAAGTTCCATGCCTTGTATTTAATCGTGATATTGCAGGGTGGAAGGAATTGATTGTACGGTGACTACTCACTTAATAAGTTCTTGGTATTCTAAGCAGTGAATTCGTATTATCCAGATAGTCGCGATATTCTGAGAAGTATCCCTCACAATGTAGAATAAATATGATTAATTTATTAATTAATCATATTTAATGAATTAGAGAATTTATATAAATAATGATAAAATAGTTTTATTATTATTTATTTCTACTACCGGCTTAATATTGAACCTGCAGGGTCACACCATAAAAGAGAATGATTTAATGGTGGAGGAATTAAATAATAATGGCTGGTAATTATTTATTTGTGAAAGAAATAATTAATTAGCAGATTTAATAATTGATTAAATGAGATTTAATTAGTTCTTAATATTATTAATTAAGAATTTAATTTTGGAAATTAAATCAAGTGAGAGAATTATTTTTCTTAAGTGTTTAGAAAAGGGATTAATGATTAAAAGATTTTTTAATTATTAGTTAATTGGTTAATAAGAATAATCAATTAAAGGGTTAATAATAATAATATTTTATGGAAAATTTTCAGCTGAAAATTTTGCCTATAAATATACTATTATAAACCCTATTTGCCTGAACCCAAATAAAAACCCTAATTCTAAAGTAGAAATAGAGGGAGGCAACTAATTCTCTCAACCTCTTCCTCCTCCATTACATTGATCTCTTGGTGGATACCAGTGGAGTGCTTCACACTTGAGGAGCAGCTGCTAGGGATCTCCGCTTATCGTTCTTGGATCGCTATTAAAGGCCTCCATCTTTCCATTAACGTAAAGCTTCTTAAGGTAAACATACTGAACTACGAATTAAATATTATTTTTCGCATGGATCCTGCGGAGGGTTTCGGTTTTTTTAAGATTTAAATTTACGTTTTCGTTGCATTTATGTGCTAAAAACAAGTCTTTTATTAATATCAATTAAATCAAAACAGATTACATAAAAGTTATTCCTAAATTATCATACATGATTGGACTTAGGACACATCTCTTTCATTAATATCATCCACATCTTGCGTATGTTTAAGATTTTGAATTTTATGCAGCTGTAGCGACTCAAAATAGGCTTCAAGTAAAGATTTAGTGCTGGCATCCGTAATGGCTTGAATGGATGACTGAGTTTGTTTGATTAGTTTGAACATAGTTGAAGTGAAATGATGATAGATGCAGTCCTTGTTGAGCATCCATTCCGGAGTTTGAGTAGAAGAACTAGGGCCTTTATCTCCTCATAAGTTCCTGCCAGCTTCATCACCATAACTTTCACCATCACTGTCACCATCATCAAACTAAAAACTGTCACCAACCATAGGAGGTAGAGAGGACAAAGCATATTTAGCCATTTATATTGATGTTGTTGTGTGTACTAGATTGAGTGCCCTCTCAACCTCCTCATTGCCCTGAGTAGCCAATTGTTGGTAGGCTATAACATGGTGAGTAAATGTCTCAGCATCTAAAGAGATAGAATTTATAACAACTTGATATTCTTGCTGATATAGTCTCTCTTTTTCTGCATCACTGACATTCATTGACTCACTTGCAATGACTGCCACCCTTATTTCACCAGTACCTATTTTTCTCTCATTATCTCTCTATTTTTGCATCAAGAGCTCCCCTTGGCTCACCACCCTCACACCCTCACCTTCACCATCAAAGGTGGGACTCCTCTCACTCGCTTTTTCCATGCTGGAAGAAATAGCATGCATAGTTTCACTCTTTTCCTTTCATTTTGCCTGGGATCAACCCAGCCTCTCACTCAATTCACTCCCTTCCCTCGATCCTAGGAGTGATTGGACAACTTCTAAGTCATATACACTTGTAATATATTTTGAAATATCAAGTTGTGTAGAGACATTCAATGAATGTGAAATATCCGTTGAAAATGCAATTGTGTTTATCAACGAATGACTGTTGTGAAGCATATCCGTTGAAAGTCAATCACTGATCAGCGGATGATGAATATCCATTGAGGAAGAAGAAATGAGAGGAATAGAAATTGAAACTATTGTTGAGTCTGTGGAGATTGATTTCAGATTTTTATGCACAGACTCTTCAATAGTTTGAGAAAGAATTGGAAAGTGATCCAACAAATCATCAATTAGATGATGATCACTTTCATGACTAGTTGGCTCCTCCATGAGTTTGAGAGATGGAGAATCGGGAATTGATTTGTTGATCAAATCCACATCCAAAGAATTTGTTGGAGAATTTTTTGTGTGTGGATGAGAGAATTCGACTGTGACTCTATATTTATTGAAGCCACGTCAAGCTGAATTTGAGAAGGTGCAGTAACTGAGTCTTTGACTGCAGTTGACACTGTGTGTGCAACCTCTAACTCCCCCATAGGTTTAGCCTTCGTCTTTATAACTTAGGTTTGTTTTTGGTCAGTGTCCTTACACCTCTTGGCATGTGCTCTTGGTTGAGAGCTTGTTTCAATAGTTACACCCTTTTGGGAGGATGAAACTAGAAATATGGTAATTTCCTTTTGAATAGCTACAGTGTTTTGGAAGATTGTAGTGTGGCTGGATTGGGTAACAATTATCTCAGCCTCCTTATCCTTGGGGGTTCTTTAATTTTCACCCCTTCCCTCACCTTGCTTACTAACTTGTACACTCCCCTCAAGTGTTTTGGTAGTTTTTACAACTAGTGTCTTTTCAGAGACACTAGAGGTTGGTTTCTTAGACTTGGGTTTTGAAGATTTTGGTTTGGTGACTTGGGTATGCATCTGTTTGGTCACTGTCACAGATGACATAACCATAGTTGAAGTCAAAAAAACTGTAGGTTGGGAAGAGATAGGAATGGAAACATTTACCTCACTTACCTGAGGTGCCTCAATAAGTGGAAGATAGTCGAGGGGCACCTCACCATTTAAGTTATTTCTGATCAAATTTGCAAGAACTCTCTTTTCTTGAACCCAACAATCAATCTTGTTATTTGGGTTCTCAATTACAAAATCCTCAGAAACATACTTAGCTATTACCATTAAAAATATAGCATAGTACACATTCCTAGGTCTTTTCTGAATATCTCCTAGCTTATACCCTATATCTAACATGGTAAAGTTGCTAAAATTGAAATATTTATCAACTAAGAGCATGTACAACATGTTAATCAAGACAGAAGTAATGGCATCAAAAATTGATGATTTTTCCAGAAAATACTTTATTAAAAGCATCACAAAGATAACTCCACTCTTTCATAAGCCCTCTCCTCTTAATACTCCCTAAACTAGCAGTATCTAGAGAGTAACCCCTGGAATTGAGCATATTGACCACATCAGTGTCAGTGTCTGGAGCATTTATGTTATTTTTAGGAAATTTAAAACATGACTGAATATCATCAGAATTAACATAGTAGTTAGTACCTTTGAGAGTAAAGGTAAGAGTCATGTTCTTGGAGTCAAACACAGCAGTTTTCCACATTTCTTCCACCACTTCACAGTATATGACTGGTGACTTGAGCATAGAGTACTTGAGTTTGCAGTTGATGATGAACTTCGTCATCTTGTGGTAGTCCTCATGCGCAACACTCTTGTCGACCAGTGCTACAAAGTTGTTCTTCTCACAAACATACCCGGTTTGAGACATGATTTTCACAACTTGTGCCATTTTTTCTAGCTTTTGAAGTTATAAAGAGAAAAGGGGTTTCGGAGACGAAGCGAGTAAATTTACCTTGTGAATTTAGAGAAAGATAAAAATGAGATCTGTAATTGAAATAGGCTTTTATACTTTCTCAGAAAAAGATAAACAAATGATTAAAAATAAATAAATACCCAATGATAATTTCTAAAAATAACCGTTTAAAAATTAAGTGAACTGTAGAAATTCCAAAAATTATCTATCGACGTATACATACAGACTATAAGTATATTTCGATGGATAAAGGTTTAGATTCAACTGTTATGATTGTTCAACGGATACTCAATACCTCATCATCCATTGAAGAATAATGTGTCAAAAAATATATTTGACTTTTAACGGATAAAGATTATCCGTTGAAAGAATAATTTTGACTTAGTCAAAATTTAACTCTTTCACAAAAATCAAATTAATTTCTGGTTGCATTATAAATTTCATAGACATCAATAATTGAAATTTAAGAATAGTTTAGCATACCTAACTCACTTACCAACCTAGTAAAAGTTTATTCATCAAGTTGTTTGGTAAAGATGTCTACAAGTTGTTACTGACTTTAAACAAAGTGAAGTTCCACAATACCATTCATCACATGCTCTCTTATGAAATGATACCTAAGTTCAATGTGCTTGGTTCTTGAATGTTGCACTAGATTTTCAGTGATGGCAATGGCACTTGTGTTATCACATAAAACTGGAATCTTGTCCTCATGAACACCATAATCCAGTAGTTGATTTCTCATCCATTAAATATGTGCAAAAAAGCTACCAGCAGTAATATATTCAGCCTCAGATGTGGAAGTAGAAACTGAATTTTTTTTTACTAAACTAGGACACAAGCTTGTTTCCTAGAATTTGTCATGCGCCAGTTGTGCTTTTTCTGTTAATTTTGCATCCTGCATAATCTGCATCTGAATAACCAATTAGATCAAAGCTAGAATCTCTAGGGTAGCAAATGCCAAATTTTGGTGTGCCCTTGAGATATCTGAAAATTATCCTAATAGCTACTAAATGAGATTCTCTAGGATCAGCCTGAAATCTAGCACAAAGACAAGTAGAAAACATTATATCTGGCTTACTAGATGTTAAATATAAAAGTAAGCCAACCATGCCTCTATAGTTTGAAATGTCCACAAACTTTTCAGTAGTGTTCAATTCAAGCTTGGTGGTAGTGGTCAAGGGAGTTTTTGTAGATGTGCAATCCATTAAGTCAAACTTTTTTAAAAGATCATGAATACATTTTGTTTCACTGATTAATATTTCATCACTAACTTGCTTAACTTGTAAACTAAGAAAGTAAGTTAGTTCTCCAATCATGCTCATTTCATATTTACTTTGCATCAATTTGGAAAACTTTTTATAAAGTTTATCATATGTAGAGCCGAATATAATATCATCTACATAAATCTGAACAAGTATACTAGAGCCATTAACATTTCTAAAAAAAGAGTTTTGTCAACAGTACCTCTAGTGAAATAATTTCGAAAAAGAACTTTGACAAAGTATCATACTAGGATTTAGGTGCTTGCTTCAATCCATAAAGTGCTTTCAAAAGATAGTAAACATAATTTGGACAATTGGGGTCTCTAAAACTTGGAGGTTGACTGATACAGAATTCCTCCTCCAAATCTCCATTCAGAAATGCACTTTTGACATACATTTGATAGACTTTGAAATTGGCATGGGCTGCATAGGCTAGAAAGATTCTGATTACTTCAAGTCTTGCAATTGGAGCAAATATTGCATCAAAATCTATTACTTATTGTTGACAATAGCCCTTATCAACCACTATAGCTTTATTCCTTATGATTATGCCATTTTCATGCATCTTGTTCTTGAATACCCATTTGGTGTCAATAAAATTCTTTCCTTTAGGTTTGGGTACCAGCTTCCATACTTTATTCCTTTCAAATTGGTTTAGCTCTTTCTGCATAGCTAAAACCTAATCTGGATCCATCAAAGTTTCTTCTACCTTCTTTGGCTCTTCCTGTGACAGAAAACTGCTATACAGACATTCATCTTGAGTTGCTTTCTTTGTTTGCACTCTAGATATTGCATCACCAATAATTAGTTCAAATAGGCGATCACTTGTCCATTTCCTTTGAGGTGGTAGATTAGCTCAAGATGAAGAGACCTCATTGTTATCTTGATGTGTCACTGAATGTTGATTAGATGAAACTTCCTCTGAGTTGGTGAATCATTGATTTTAGGTTAGAGTTCTATCACATTGTGATCTAGAATGACTTTCAGTGCCTATTGAAGAATGATCAACGGATGTTGAATGTCTGTTAATAGATGATCCACTTTGTCTGTCACACCCCCAACTTAAACAGCAAAATTAAATATAACTATTACATTATTTAAAAATAAATAAACATAACCAAATCCAAGATCTTACAGTTTAGGGTTTGGAACAGCCCAACACTACCATCTATTACACCTGATTTTAAATATCGAGTCCTCACACAAAACTATTATCTCTTATTATGCCTGAGCTCGAACATAAGTATCAGCATCACAGGTCTTACGGGCGGTCTGCTTGAATCTAACCATAGCTGCTAGCTGTAATATCAGGGTAAAGCAAGGAGTGAGCCAAATGCTCAACAAGTGCTAAACAGTACGATACAAAACATAAATCGTGATATACATTAAGAATGGCAATGGAAAGACATAACCAACAATAACGAGAGATAAAACTTTGGGTGATGGCATCATTTTGCTTGTATCAAAACAATTTCAAAACCATATCTTAATCAAAATCATTTAATGACACTACGGATTACAGCCGGTGATCAGCCGCGAAGTAATCCCGAACCTCGCTGGGATCTAAAACATTAATGGAAATCCCTAGGCAACTTTTAAGCCTAATATACGTGTGGAAAGGACTCGCGTCTTAGTCCAGATCCACTATTCAAGGAAAACATTTATCCCCCTTTGGGACTGGAAACCCACATTTTATTTATTTCAAAAACTGATGTTGAATTATAACAAAATCTCTTTTAACAGTAAGCATTTTATCAAGGGATTATAGACCAACTCGAAATACGGGAATTACGGTACTAAATCTCAGGGCCATGATCCACTAAACTTTACTCCATTAGGGTAACGAAAAGGTTTTCATATATAAAACTAGGACAAGAAAATTTAGTGAGGCTATTGGATATTATGTAGGGGTAATGCCAAACTGGGCTTAAAGCAATGGTTTCTTGTCAAGGCACAAGTGCTGGATCACCAAGAAGATAAGATTCATGAATACTAAGGGTGTTAAGGTATGAAGAAATGATCTTTATCTCGGGTTATATCAGAATTGTCAAGCTTTAAGATAAGAAAGAGGGGTATCAATCAATGAGGAATTACTTTGATAAATATCTGGCTTTCAGGGTTCAAGTTAAGGTTCTATAGGGGTTCAAGTATCAGGATGAGATATCAATACTTAGGAATCATCAGCATGTTAATCAAGAGAATCAACCAAGAGTTAAAACTACCCTTTCTTTTATCATGGCATTTAAAATTACTTTAATATACTATCATGATAAGACTTTTGAACTACTTGCAAAACATACTCGAGGGTTCATGGCATTGTTATATGATTCAAAGATAAACATAAGATACGCTTGATTTAAATATATCAAAATGACTCAGGATAGTTGGATCGATATATATGAACTATTTACAGTGAATACGAAAGACAAGTTGAATCACTTGCCTTGAGAAATGCTGGTCTGGTCTGACTGGTAGGAGCAACTGGAAGCTTCACTCGACCTTTATGGTAAGTTTTCCCTTGACTCAAGATCCTACATAAATAATAATAATCCTCGTTATAATATATTCTCACCAACTTAACCTATTCACATCCCGTAATTAAACACAAATGGCACTTAGGCCTATATGTACTTAATTTATATTCACCTTCAAAATATATTGCACACAAAGCCACATATACTCACATATCATATTTTAATACCAAATATTACCATATACACCATAATGCAACACTAGGCTTGGATGATCTCGACTCACAACTTAAGTCACTTAGTCGCTAAACTAGACAAAGTCTTCAAATTTTGGCTTTCTAATTCGGTGTGCCTTTACTAAACTATCCTAGACCTATCGACCCTCACTTGGGCCTTTTCCTCTACTGACCTTATACTATCTTGCAACTATGGTGGTCAACCTAAATCTCACTCATAAGTGTTCTAAAACTATGTGATAAGTGAAAGTGCTTACTGGTGCAAATTTCAGAATGACATCTATGGTTTCATGAGTGCATTAGACACCCTTAAACTATAGTTTTTCCTTCAAAACTTTTACACAAGACTCTCCTGACTTTATGGCATCTTCCAAACTTGATGTGGCTCAAAGGCCTGGCTTGGGCCTTCTTGGGCCTAAGCTTAAAGTCCATGATTCCCCTGTTTTTCTGGGCAGAAAATGCCCTGACTTGAATTAACTTGTGACATATGGTTCTAACTCATATCCTATTAAATACGGTTGAAAAAACTTCTCTGACACTCCCTCTAACTAAGGCCCAATAGGGCCTAATGAGGGCCTACCCATGACATGGTCAAATCTCCCTAGTTCTAAGTTGCAACAAAACTGTCCCCTGCTGGACAGATTTTGTTATTCTACTTGTGCACCTAACCAAACGACATGCAAACCTCCAACCAACACCTAAAACCTTTTATATACTCCCAATACTAACTTCTGGTGGCTTGGGCCTCAAAGTGCACATCAATGACATGGGCAAAACTCACTCTAAACCTCAGGGTACTAAACTGATTTTCTGCAGAAACTATAACTCTCCTTTCTCCAAGGGTTTTGACTTGACAAACTCAACCACCAACAACCCAATGCCCAAACCAAGACTTAAACATGGTGATCTACTGAACTAACTCCCTTATACTCAAAATAATCTTGGTGGAGATCATCCTTACCTAAGGTGCAATCATGGCAAAACAAAAGAAACCACATTTCACAACTCACAAATCATCAAGTTTTTGAAAATAACAAGTTATGTTTTTTTTTATAAAATATACCCGAATTATTACCATGCATCAAGGAACACTAATCAATATTAACACCTTATTCCTACTGAAATTAAAGCTTACTAACACAATCTTTCCAAATTATCAAAATCTTATAACATTCTAAAAGAAATCCACATGCATGCATGTCTTCGAGTTTTACAAACCTAAGCAACATGTTTTCTAAATATATTTGACCATAAAATTGACATGCAAGCCTAGAATAATCTATATCTAGATGATCACTTAGCATGCAAAGAGTTTCATCAAATTTTCACTACAAGATTCATGCCATTATCACATAAACATACAAAGATTGAACAAAGCAACAAGAATGATCTCAATGACCATTCATTCGGCTCCCTTAAGGTCATGGCCGAATGAAATGGAAGGGAAATGGCCATTCAACATCAAGAGTTTCCTTCTCAAGACTTGGCACTTCACCATTCCTTGTAGTCCTCTCAAAAATAACCTTAAATCCATAAGAATCAAGGTTGTACTTTGAGTTTCAACTAATACCTTGACATGCAACCTTAAAACTTAAACTTTTTACTCAAAACTCCTTGAAATATATATGATCATGATATGGGAAGTAGTATTTACTTGTATAGAAGGTGGGAGCTTGGTTGAGGAATGAAGAAAATGGGGAGGGGGTTGATCTCGGCTAAAAACCCGAGAGTGAGGGGGAGGAGGGCCGAGAGTGAGAGAGGGAGGAGGGAGGGAGGAGAAAGTGCGGTGTGAGTGGAGTGAATGATCATGCCAATTGCTTGTTTTATGGTTTTTGATTTGACAAAATATGAGTGGAAATGAGAATTGACAAGACTAACCTTCCAATTATACTTGGATCATTTTGCAGGCAAGGGCAAAGAAGGAATTTGGCTAGTAAAATAAGAGTTAGTGGGGTTAGAATTGTCTCTTTAGCCCTTTAAATTTAATAGAAAAGGATTTGCATGCAAGGGCAACCATGTAATTTGCTAATTATGACAACTAAAATTTATAAAGATTTATTTTTATAAAATAAAATATAAGTTCAAAAATTATAAAATTTATACCATAAAATAACTTGGATTTTTAGAAATTTTATAAAACCACTTTTGAAATTTGTGAACAAAATAACTTTTTAAAAAGAAATTTATTCAAGGTTTAAAATATTTCTTATAAATCAAAAATAGAAGAAATAAATAAACTTTTGCTTTGAAAAATCATATACCACATAACGCAAATTTAAGACGCAGAAATTCTCATTCACATGAGCATACAATAGTTGAATATATTGGCATTCAGTTTTAAAATTGCACCAAAGTTACAGATAGTATTACACGAAAATGCCGGTTGTAACATCCTCTCTCCCTTAAGGGATTCTGTCCCCAGAATCTAAATGAACAGATGAGGATACCGGGAACGCATATCAGACTCTAACTCCCAAGTCGATTCTTCGATCTTAGGGTTTCTCCAAAGTACTTTTACTAACTTTACTGTCTTATTCCTAAGACTCTTCTCTTGCCATTCGAGTATTTTGACAGGTTGCTTCACAAATGACAGGTCTTCCTGAATTTCTACAGGTTCATATTCTATCACATGGCTAGCGTCAGGATTATACTTCTTAAGCAACGACACATGGAACATATTATGCACATACTGATACTGAGGTGGTAAGGCCAACTCGTAGGCCTATATATCTAGGTGTTAACTTCCCTTTCTTGCCAAATCTAGAAAACCCTTTTCTAGGTGACACCTTCAACAAAACAGCTTCGCCAATTTGGAATCGAACATCCTTACGCGCTGGATCCGCATACTTCCTCTGTCTATCTTGAGCAGCAAGCAACCTTTTCTAAATTAACTTGACTGTGTCATGCAACTGTTGTACCAATTTTGAGCCGATAATCCTTCCTTCTCCTACTTCATCTCAACTTGTTGGTGATCTACATTTTCGCCCGTACAAAGCTTCGTATGGTGGCATGCCAATACTGGAATGATAACTATTGTTGTAAGAGAATTCAATCAACGGCAAGTGGTCGTCCCAACTTCCTGCAAAATCGATTGCACAACTGCGCAACATGTCTTCGATTGTTTGAATTGTCCTTTCGCTCTGACCATCAGTCTGCGGGTGGTACGCCGTGCTCATATTCAACTTCGTGCCAAGACATTCTTGAAATTGCTTCCAAAATCTTGAGTTAAATCGAGGATCTCTGTCTGAAACTATTGATATGGGTACTCCATGCCTTCGTACGATTCCGCGCACATACATATGAACCAATTTGTCCAGTGACGACTTTTCGTTAATTGGAAGGAAATGCGCTGACTTCGTAAGACGATCAACTATAACCCATATAGCGTCATGCCCGGATTTCGTTCGCGGTAGTCCTACTATAAAGTCTATAGCAATATTTTCCCATTTCCATTCTGGAATCTTTAGGGGCTGAATTAATCCGCTTGGTCGTTGATGTTCTGCCTTCACCTTCTGACAAGTATAACACTTCACAACCCATTCTGCCACGTCCCGCTTCATATTTGGCCACCAAAAGTTCTGCTTTAAGTCCCGATACATCTTGGTGCTTCCCGGGTGGATTGAAAATTTCGAATTGTGGGCTTCGTGTAGGATCTCATTCTTTAATTCAAGTAGATGAGGAATCCAAATTCTGGAAGAAAACCTTAGTATCCCTTGCTCATCCCTTTGAGTATTAATCTCCTCTCCAGTCAACTGATTCTTTTCTTTCTCCATTACATCTTCTTGACATTTCTTTATCTTTTCCACTAGTGTTGGCTGAAAAGTCATTGCATGACAAACTTCTTCAACTTTTCCACAATCATAAAGTTCCAGTTCAAATCTTTTGATTTCTTCAGATAATTCCTTTGGTGTTGTCATAATATTCAGTCTATCTTTCCTACTTAGAGCATCGGCCACAACATTCGCCTTTCCAGGATGGTAATTTATCGAGTAGTCATAGTCCTTGATCAATTCCAGCCATCTCCTCTGCCTCATATTGAGCTCCTTCTGAGTGAAAATGTACTTTAAACTCTTATGATCTGTGTAGATTTCACACTTTTCTCCGTAGAGGTAATGTCTCCAAATCTTAAGTGCGAACACTATGGCGACTAGTTCCAAGTCATGCGTCGGGTACTTCAACTCATGCGGTTTCAACTTTCTTGACGCATACGCAATCACCTTACTATGTTACATTAACACACATCCTAATCCCTTATGTGAAGCATCGCTGAATATCACAAAGTTTCCTTGGTCATCTGGAAGCACTAATACCGGAGCTGTTACCAATATTTGCTTCAACTCTTGAAAGCTATCTTCACACTCTGCACTTCAATCGAACTTTTGATTCTTCCTGGTTAACTTGGTCAACGGCGTGGTGATTTTCAAAAAATCCTTGACAAACCTTCTATAGTATCCTGCCAATCCTAGAAAACTTCGTACTTCCGTAGGAGTCTTTGGCCTCTCCCAACTCATAACTGCGTCAATCTTTTCCGGATCCACTTTAACTCCTTCATTTCCAATGACATGCCCCAAAAATTGAACTTCCTTTAACCAAAACTCACATTTGGTAAACTTGGCATATAACTGCTCTTGACGAAGTATCTCCAATGCTATCCAGAGATGCTGCTTATGTTCTTCTTCTGACTTAGAATAAATAAGGATGTCATCAATGAATACCACTACAAACTTGTCCAAATACTTCTTAAATACTCGATTCATCAGATCCATAAATGCGGCCGGGGCGTTGGTCAACCCAAACGGCATTACTAGGAATTCATAATGCCCATATCTGGTCCTAAATGTTGTCTTGGGAATATCTTCTTCTTTGATCTTTAATTGATGGTATCCCGATCTCAAGTCGATCTTTGAAAAGCATTTTACTCCCTTCAGCTGGTCAAAAAGGTCATTTATTCTTAGTAGCGGGTAGAGGTTCTTGATCGTTACCTTATTCAACTCCCGATAATCTATGCATAGTCGCATACTCCCATCTTTCTTCTTTACAAACAGAACAGGTGCTCCCCATGGCGACGTACTTGGCCGTATCACTCCTTTATCTAACAGTTCTTGTAACTGGCTTGCCAACTCTTTCATTTCTGCTGGTGCCATCCTATATGGGGCCTTTGAAACTGGTTCCGTGCCTGGAGCAAAGTTGATCTCGAACTCGATTTGTCGATCTGGTGGTAAGCCTGGTAGTTCATCTGGAAACACGTCAGGAAACTCGTTAACTACAGGTATATCTTCTATGCTGGGACTGCCTTTTTCTGAATCCACTACATAAGCTAGGAACGACTCACAACCTTTTCTAAGTAGCTTCTTAGCCTGAACGATTGTAAGAAATAGTTGTTTTTGCCTTTACCCCTTAAATACTACCTTATCTCCACTCTTCATCTTTAAATACACTTTCTTGGTCTTACAATTAATCTGAGCGTTATTCTCTCCTAACCAATCCATTCCTAAAATTATATCAAACTCCCCCAACTTGAAGAGTATCAAGTCGGCTGAAAACTTATATCCTGAAATATCAATCTCACACTTCGGACAGAATTGATTCACAGGAATCTTCTCTTGGTTCACAATTACCACATTTACTACCTCGCTCATAATCATTTTATCAAATTGAAGCTTATCAACAAAAGTTTCTGATATAAAAGATCTTGTTGCTCCCGAATCAATCAGTACTTTAGCTTTGACATTATTGAGTAAAAGTGTACCTGCTATCACCTCAGAATTCTGAACAACATCTTTCATCTTCAGATCAAATGTTCTTGTTGTTGCTTGCGGGGTTGATGTAGGTGGTGGAGGTAATGCCAATACCTCAGTTCGCACGCTCGCACTGGTACTTACCACGTTCATTAAAGCTTTGACTGGTCCAGTTGCTTTGCACTCCCTAGCTATGTGTCCAGTCTTCCCACACTTGTAACACGTAACTCCTGGCTTCGGCATCTTGCACTCATTCGCCAAATGTCCCTTCTGGTTACACCTATAGCAGGTCATGCTCAGTTTATTGCACACTCCAGGGTGCCTTCTTCCACAGTGCTTGCATTCGAGTCTCTGGAACCTGTTTTCTCCAACTTGGCCTTGGCTTGCCTGGTTGTTCCCCTTTGATTCTTGCCTTTTGCCCAAATTTCCCTTCTTTTGAAAATTTCCGCTTTTATAGAATCCGATCCTCTTTACATTCCGATCTTGTGAACTTCCAGCTTCAGACTTTTCTCCATACAATGGAACCTTCCTCTTCTTGTTATCCCTTTCCTTCCCTGACTGCATCCCATTATTCTCAATCAAAGCAGCTTTCTGTACTACTCCCGCATAAGTTTCAAGCTCGAACATAGCTACTCTATCTCTAATCCAAGGCTCCAATCCTTGCTGAAACTTCTTCGCTTTTTCCTCCTCGGTGCTGGTATACTTTGTCACAAACCTTGACAACTCAGTGAACTTCTTCTCATACTCCAGTACCGTCATGTTCCCTTGCTTCAACTCCAAAAATTTAAGCTCCATCTGATTCTGCATGTACTTAGGGTAATACTTGTCCGAAAAAAACTTCTTAAATCTCTCCCAAGAAACTTGCTGGGTTGCTTCCATAGTTTTTACTGATTCCCACCAATAGATGACTTCGCCCTTCAAGAAGTAAGTAGCATACGGCGTCTTCTGATCATCTCCTGACTGTACCAACTCAAAAGCCCTTTCCATTTCCTTAATCCATGTGTTAGCTATTACTGGATCAGTAGTATCATGAAATGCAGGTGGATTCACATTCTGAAATGCCTTGAAAGTGACAACTTGTCTAGGTGGTACTGATGTTTCAGGTGGTTGGTGTGGTTCATGGTTATCTTGTTTTTCAATTCGTTGTTGAAGAGTTAGTTGTTGTTGAGCTATAGCATTGGTATGTTGTTGCAAAGCTTCCAGTATTCGAAGAATATTTGGGTCTGTGGTAGATGTGGTTGTTGGGTTCTTCTTTTTGGGAGGCATGATCCGGAAATAAGAGTTATGTCAAAACAGATATGAATGATGAAATAATTTGAGGGTATCGCATGGCATTCTTGTTTACTTATGAGGTCAAGTTTCAAGTTAAGCAGATATGGCGATGCATATAAAAACGTAAAATAACAGTTGAGAGCAAATGGAACAATAGAGCATGATTATTGAAATTTAAAGGTCACAATACACAGGATTAGGACAAAGTCTGATTCTAGGAACAACAAGCTTATTTAAAGGAAATAACAGAAACAGCTGGGAATTCTACGGAGTCTAATAGTACAACAACATGAAAAGGTAAATGGAAAGAACTAAGGCTCCACTCCATCTGAACGGGGCTTGGTAGTCTTTTCCTCTCGAAGCGTCTTCACAATGCTCTGAAGCTCATCCGCCACCATCTGAATGACATACTGGCTGGTGCGGTCCCGGTGCGCTGGCATCTCCTCAAGCTTAGTATTGACGTACTAAACCAAGGTCTCAAGTCTCGCAGTCATCTGCTCCTTGGGCTTCCCTTCGTAATTTCGGCTGTCCGGGTACACATTCTTCAGTCGGTCTATCAGTCGGTCGTACTTTCCCTGAAGCATGTCAAACTCGCGCCTCAACTCAGCATACACGGAGAAAGCAATAGTGTCATCCGACCCAGAGGGTGTCGAGGAATGCGCCCTTTGCTGACAACCAAAAAGAGGAGTATTAATAATAAATTTACTTAACCTACTCTCTCGCGTATTATTTATAGCCTATACATATACCCTATAACCTATTTGGGCTGTCCAGGGACTCTAAACCGTAGCTCTGATACCAAAACTTGTCACACCCCCAACATAAACAGCAAAATTAAATTTAACTATTACATTATTTAAAAATAAATAAACATAACCAAATCCAAGATCTTATAGTTTAGGGTTTGGAACAGCCCAACACTACCATCTATTACAGCTGATTTTAAATATCGAGTCCTCACACAAAACTACTATCTCTTATTCTACCTGAGCTCGAACATAAATATCAGCATCACAGGTCTTATGGGCGGTCTGCTTGAATCTAACCATAGCTGCTAGCTGTAATATCAGGGTAAAGCAAGGAGTGAGCCAAATGCTCAACAAGTGCTAAACAGTACGATACAAAACATAAATCGTGATATACATTAAAGAATGTCAATGGAAAGACATAACCAACGATAACGAGAGATAAAACTTTGGGTGATGGCATCATTTTGCTTGTATCAAAACAATTTCAAAACCATATCTTAATCAAAATCATTTTATGACGCTACGGATTACAGCCGGTGATCAGCCGCGAAGTAATCCCGAACCTCGCTGGGTTCTAGAACATTAATGGGAATCCCTAAACAACTTTTAAGCCTAATATAAGTATGGAAAGGACTCGCGTCTCAGTCCAGATCCACTATTCAAGGAAAACATTTATCCCCCTTTAGGACTGGAAACCCACATTTTATTTATTTCAAAAACTGATGCCGAATTATAACAAAATCTCTTTTAACAGTAAGCATTTTATCAAGGGATTATAGACCAACTCGAAACACGGGAATTATGGTACTAAATCTCAGGGCCATGATCCACTAAACTTTACTCCATTAGGGTAACGGAAAGGTTTTCATATATAAAACTTGGACAAGAAAATTTAGTGAGGCTATTGGATATTATGTAGGGGTAATGCCAAACTGGGCTTAAAGCAATGGTTTCTTGTCAAAGCACAAGTGCTGGATCACCAAGAAGATAAGATTCATGAATACTAAGGGTGTTAAGGTATGAAGAAATGATCTTTATCTCGGGTTATATCAGAATTGTCAAGCTTTAAGATAAGAAAGAGGGGTATCAATCAATGAGGAATTACTTTGATAAATATCTGGCTTTCAGGGTTCAAGGTAAGGTTCTATAGGGGTTCAAGTATCAGGATCAGATATCAATACTTAGGAATCATCAGCATGTTAATCAAGAGAATCAACCAAGAGTTATAACTACCCTTTCTTTTATCATGGCATTCAAAATTACTTTAATATATTATCATGATAAGACTTTTGAACTACTTGCAAAACGTACTCGAGAGTTCATGGCATTTTTATATGATTCAAAGATAAACATAAGATACGCTTGATTTAAATATATCAAAATGACTCAGGATAGTTGCATCGATATATATAAACTATTTACAGTGAATACGAAAGACAAGTTGAATCACTTGCCTTGAGAAAGGCTGGTCTGGTCTGACTGGTAGGAGCAACTGGAAGCTTCACTCGAGCTTTATGGCAAGTTTTCCCTCGACTCGAGATCCTACATAAATAATAATAATCCTCGTTATAATATATTCTCACCAACTTAACCTATTCACATCCCGTAATTAAACACAAATGGCACTTAGGCCTATATGCACTTAATCTGTATTCACCTTCAAAATATATTGCACACAAAGCCACATATACTCACATATCATATTTTAATACCAAATATTACCATATACACCATAATGCAACACTAGGCTTGGATGATCTTGACTCACAAATTAAGTCACTTGGGGGCTAAACTAGACCAAGTCTTCAAATTTTGGCTTTCTAACTCGGTGTGCCTTTACTAAACTATCCTAGATCTATTGACCCTCACTTGGGCCTTTTGCTCTACTGACCTTATACTATCTTGCAACTATGGTGGTCAACCTAAATCTCACTCCTAAGTGTTCTAAAACTATGTGATAAGTAAAAGTGCTTACTGGTGCAAATTTCAGAATGACATGTATGGTTTCTTGAGTGTATTAGACACCCTTAAACTATAGGTTTTCCTTCAAAACTTTTACACAAGACTCTCCTGACCTTAGGGCATCTTCCAAACTTGATGTGGCTCAAAGGCCTGGCTTGGGCCTTCTTGGGCCTAAGCTTAAAGTCCATGGTTCTCCTGTTTTTTTGGGCAGAAAATGCCCTGACTTGAATTAACTTGTGACACATGGTTCTAACTCATATCCTATGAACTACGGTTGAAAAACTTCTCTGACACTCCCTCTAACTAAGGCCCAACAGGGCCTAATGAGGGCCTACCCATGACATGGTCAAATATCCCTATTTCTAAGTTGCAACAAAACTGTCCCCTGCTGGACAGATTTTGTTATTCTACTTGTGCACCTAACCAAACGACATGCAAACCTCCAACCAACACCAAAAACCTTTTATATACTCCCAATACTAACTTCTGATGGCTTGGGCCTCAAAGTGCACATCAATGACATGGTCAAAACTCACTCTAAACCTCAGGGTACTAAACTGATTTTCTGCAGAAACTATAACTCTCCTTTCTCCAAGGGTTTTGACTTGACAAACTCAACCACCAACAACCCAATACCCAAACCAAGACTTAAACATGGTGATCTACTGAACTAACTCCCTTATACTCAAAATAATCTTGGTGGAGATCATCCTTACCTAAGGTGCAATCATGGCAAAACAAAAGAAACCATATTTCACAACTCACAAATCATCAAGTTTTTGAAAATAACAAGTTATGTTTTTTTTATAAAATATACCCGAATTATTAGCATGCATCAAGGAACACTAATCAATATTAACACCTTATTCCTACTGAAATTAAAGCTTACTAACACAATCTTTCCAAATGATCAAAATCTTATAACATTCTAAAAGAAATCCACATGCATGCATGTCTTCGAGTTTTACCAACCTAAGCAACATGTTTTCTAAATATATTTCACCATGAAATTGACATGCAAGCCTAGCAGAAGCTATATCTAGATGAGCACTTAGCATGCAAAGAGTTTTATCAAATTTTCACTACAAGATTCATGTCATTATCACATAAACATACAAAGATTGAACAAAGCAACAGGAATGATCTCAAGGACCATTCATTTGGCTCCCTTAAGGTCATGGCCGAATGAAACGGAAGGGAAATGGCCATTCAACATCAAGAGTTTCCTTTTCAAGACTTGGCACTTCACCATTCCTTGTAGTCCTCTCAAAAACAACCTTAAATCCATAAGAATCAAGGTTGTACTTTGAGTTTCAATTAAAACCTTGACAGGTAACCTTAAAACTTAAACTTTTTACTCAAAACTCCTTGAAATATATGTGATCATGATATGGGAAGTAGTATTTACTTGTATAGAAGGTGGGAGCTTGGTTGAGGAATGAAGAAAATGGGGAGCGGGTTGGTCTCGGCTAGAAACCCGAGAGTGAGGGGGAGGAGGGCCGGGAGTGAGAGAGGGAGGAGGGAGGGAGGAGAAAGTGTGGTGTGAGTGGAGTGAATGATCATGCCATTTGCTTGTTTTATTGTTTTTGATTTGACAAAATATGAGTAGGAATGAGAATTGACAAGACTAACCTTCCAATTATACTTGGATCATTTTGCATGCAATGGCAAAGAAGGAATTTGGCTAGTAAAATAAGAGTTAGTGGGGTTGGAATTGTCTCTTTAGCCCTTTAAATTGAATAGAAAAGGATTTGCATGCAAGGGCAACCATGTAATTTGCTAATTATGACAACTAAAATTTATAAAGATTTATTTTTATAAAATAAAATATAAGTTCAAAAATTATAAAATTTATACCATAAAATAACTTGGATTTTTAAAAATTTTATAAAACCACTTTTGAAATTTGTGAACAAAATAATTTTTTCAAAAGAAATTTATTCAAGGTTTAAAATATTCTTTATTAATCAAAAATATAAGAAATAAATAAACTTTTGCTTTGAAAAATCATATACCACATAACGAGTCCTATTCTTTCTTTCAACAACTTTATTTTGTTGTGGAGTTCTTGGAGTAGAAAATTCCTATTTTATTCCTTTGAATTTACAGAACTTTTCTATAGTACTGTTCTTAAATTCAGTTCAATTGTCACTTCTAATAATCTTTATGTGACCTTTTTCCAGTTGTCTCATATGTTCTAGAAAAATAGATGGAGTCTCATCTTTTGTATGCAGAAAATACACCCATGTGTACCTATTATACTCATCAATAATGGAAAGTGTATGCCTTTTCTTTTCTATTGATATAACAGTAACCAGACTAAATAAATCAATATGTAATAAGTGAAATGTTTCAAGAATTGAGGATTCAGTCTTACCCTTGAATGAAGATTTTATTTGTTGGGCCTTTTGACATGAATCACATAGGCCATCAGGAGTAAAAAGTACATATTACCATATCCTAGAGTTTTGACATGAATCACATAGGCCTTTTGACATGAAGATTATGTTTAAGTCCTGTAACTAGAGCTACATTTTTAATAACGACATTCCCAAGTTTGATATTACCATATCCTAGAGTTTTCCATATATTGTCATCTCCATAAGAAATACTCTAGTCTTAAACTCTGATAGTAGGGATTTATTTCCAGTCATGTGTCCTGACAATCTACTATCTAAGACTAGAGTATTTTTTCATATTACCCTACAATCAGATAGGCCACTAGTTAGAATTTTTAAAGGTTCCGTACTTGCTTGGATCATTTGGCCTTATTAAGTTTGTTAACTTTTACAACAGAATTCTTCATATCTGAGTTTATGTTAACAGTCTTCCTATCAGGAGATACACATGCAGAAATAACTTTAGTTTTATTTAAAGAGGGTTTCAGTGTATAGTAATCATAATACAAATTTTGATACTCTTTACATGTGTAAATGGAATGTCAAATGCTACCACAATGAAAACAAGATACATGTCCTAAACTTTCATTTAGGAGGGACAATATTTATCCTTTTATTCTTCCTGCAAGCAACAGTAAGACAATTAGTACTACCATAGTTTAAACAAGCCTTTTTAGGTACATTAGGATTAGGTTTATACTTGTTTCCCTTATTAACACCTAATTTTCCATTCATGTTCTTTCTAGGCTACTTTTCTTTATTTTTCATTGTTATCTATTTCAGCTTTTGCTTAAGATGTTTCCGAGACATTAAAACAACATATATTATCTTAGTTTTAGCCATTTGAGAATTGTCAATATTTAAGGTTGACTTAACTCTTAATGGAGAACCCTTCTCATTTACTAGTTTGAGTCCATTATCATTTAAGTCAAACTTAACAGGCGTTAACTTGGACCTTATCTTTTTGATATGTTTATTAGTGTTTATCGGTTTAAGTTTCTCGTTCTTAATTTTCTTCCATTTTTAGTACTAGGTTTGCTTGAACCCCAGTAGCCACTTTCAATTAAACCCTGAGTTAATTTTTCTGAATTAGTCCAAAGTTTGATTATCTCCCTTTCTTCAGATAATTCTTTTTTCAAAATAGGCATGCTTTTCTAGTAATTTTTCTTTAACATACACGACCTCATCTCTTTCTTTCTGAATTCCTAACATGAAAATTAACTCATCTTCTAAGTGATTATTCATTTTTGTTAGGTCCGAATTTTCAATCTTAATTCTAGCATTTTCAAGAGTGATCCCTATGGCTCACATGCATGGTCTTAAGGAATAATCTCGACTCACAAATATCATTAGTATCAAAAGTAAGAGTTGTTTGAGGTACTTTAATCTCAGGAGTCTTAGAGTCATTATTAGCATTTTCCATGAGTGCATAGTTGACATCTTCATCAGATTCTGAAGTGTCAGCCTAGTTCTTCTTTGTGATCAAGGCTTGCTTTCTTTCGGCTTTTGGCTTCTTACAATCAGTTGCTAAATGCCTAACACCATCACAGTTGTAGCATCTGATCTTATACTTATCCACTCTACCTAAGCTATACTCATTGTCATCTGATTTCTTGTAGTTCTTCTTATCATAGTTTAAAGAACTTGAACCTCTTCATGAGAATCTCTTTCCCTTGTTGAAATCCTTGTAAGCCCGTTTTTGAAGCTTTTTACCATGAAGGAAACCATCTGCCTTAGCTTCTCATTATCACAGTTATCACAGTTAGAGTCTATGGAATTATCATTATTTAAATCATCCTTAGTATTTGATGACTGAGTGTCAGACTTTGCAATCTTGACTTTTCTTTATGAATGACCCTTTTTCACATATATCTCTCTTGGCATCTCTTTAAGCTTCACTGCAACTGGTCTTGATTTTAATCCTTTTCTCCCACTTTTATGTTCCATCTCAAGTTTAAAAGTCTTGAGTATCCCATTAATTTCATCCAAATATGTATCTTCAAGATCATAGTTATCTCTTATGGATGTGACCTTTAATCCCACTTTTTAGGAAGAGCAATTAGAAATTTCAATTTTGAATCTTCTGGATCATAATCCTGTCCACATATGATAGATTATTCAACAACTTTTAAAATCTTTCATAAATATCAGTCAATGACTCATCATCTCTTGAGTCAAAGTGTTCATACTCCTGGGTGAGTATAGTCTTTCTTTTTTTCTTGGTGGTGAAAGTACCTTGGCACTTCACCTCCAAGGTATCCTATATCTCATTAGCATTTTTGCATCTAATAACTTTATAATATCAAACTATATTGACTTCTATGCAAGAGATGTCTCACTTTTGCATCTTTGATGATGGATGCCACATCTTTAGTTGAACAGTCATTCTTCTTCTTGGGAACCATATTTTTTGGTTCACCAGCAACAACAACAGCCAATTTCTTTGGCTTGTGAGGACCATCATAAATCATGTCAAGATATTCAGGGTCCGTGACTTTCAGAAACATAGCCATCTTGACCTTTAATATGGGATATTCATTCACCTTCAGAATTGTAACTCGAATGGTTTCATATTTGCTGATGTTATTGTTATGATTTGTGTTTGCGGCTGGTGGTTGTTGTGTTTGAGTTTCTTTGTCAGTCATGCTTGATTGTTTTTATGGATCTTAAACTATTTGTGTATCAACATCAAACTCTAATGTCAACGGTTAGGCCTTAAGGTGTATTGTAAAGGGGGTGAATATAGTAATAACAATCAAATCAATTTCAAACACAGTAATATGAAGAATAGTTTTTGTATTGATAATAAATATTGTTAAGCAATTACAAAGTACCCTCTCAAAGGATGAACATATATCCTTAAGAGCTTCTAGGTTACACAAATGATATTACTGTTATGCAACACTTATAGCGTAAACCTAATCTGTTCTCATATACTGCACAGTTACACAATCAATTTAAGATCTGATAAATATAGAAATACAGTGTATATCTTACTATTGATTGGTAAAATATGTAAAGTCCTACACCGACATATCTCTGCAAATATTATCCTTCTATGAAAATATCATCATCTTCGGGTTTTCAGCTTGACAAATACTGATATAGCTAGACAATAATAACAAATGCTGATCTCAAATACCGATGTCATCAACTTCTATCAAACTCTGATATCTTCTATCACAAATGATGTCTTGATAAATGCTGATAGCATATATTATTATCATCAATTATATATATCCTATTATATTATATATATTAAAGCGTCCATGCATTATACGGGTTGTTAGCTAGTACAAATAACACTGAGTTCACGGGAAGTTATTCAAAAATAAAGATTTTGTATGTACACATTAACTGAGATTAACTGCAGTGAAAATGTCATCAACAGAACGCTGACTGAAATTTATTAATATGTTCAGGCATAAGTAAATTAAGAGGTCAAAGTATTTGAAGGGGATGTCAGGGTTTCATATGAAGACTGATAGAATTTCGTACAAATGTCGAAGTATAGATGTTGGATTAATAATGATCATAAAGAGAACATAAAAATCTAAGCGAAGTCATCATTGTGAACCAAACTGTTGCAATAGGCGTTAGTGATTCATTAAATGAATCTAAGTATCAATAACATGAATATTATCAAGTGTTAAAGTAAATTATAGAAGGATGAATACACATAAAGACAGTTACAGAGTCAAGCGAAACAACAAGTTATTATAGAGTCAAGACATAATAAAGCAATAATCTGTTATACGTTCAGAAGCTTGTTTAAGCTTAAATGGGCCTATTTTTCTAAGTAATAAAGCTCTCGATGATTCTAGCACTCTTTGGAGATATCTTTCGCTTCTTCTTGTAATTTAAAATATTATTCCCTAACAATACAACAAGAATTACAGAAGTGGGGTTGAATGTAATTCTTGCTACTTTTTCAAGATTTTAAAACAGTTCTAACTCGACAGATATATATATATGTGTTTTCATTTGCAAGGTGCGGAATGAAAGGATTAAATAAATCAAACACAAAGTAATAAAAACACAAGTCTTTAAAACTTTCTGGTGGATTTGAATGTATCCACCATATATATATATATATATTTATATCGATTTGAGAACTCTATGAAGCTCAAATTGGCTCACAGCTGCTTTACAAGTTAAACAAACAAACTACAGAGAAATTCTTGATAAATACAGCTCTTTCTATTTCTCTCCTAAAATGTGTTTGCTTAGTTAAGTTTGTTTTACTAGCTACACTTGGTTTATATATCACCAAGTTTACATGGTAATAAGACAGGATAATAAAACAAAACCTATGAAGTCTAACTCCATGCTGCTTCATTACTCTATTCCAGCATCTTTGAAAATCTTCATAACTTGCATGAAAGTGATAATGCTTCTTTGTTCTCAATTTCCTGCTAAACAGGCTGCCACATTCCTTTTGCAAACACCCAAAGCATGTGACTGTGTTGTCACTTCCAACAGATATTTGAATTGAGCATCCGTCAGTTATATTCTTGTTATCCGTCGGGTAGCTTTGTTGATCATCCGTCGGGTAGCTTTGTTGATAATCCGTCGGGTAGCTATTTGACACTTGACTCCATTTCACTTATGCAGAATTACAAGACATCTCATATTTACAATTAATCAACCTATTTTGCATATGTACCAGTAGTCAACATAACTCATAAACTCCTATAGAATCTACACAAAGTTGTTTGCAGAAATATGCTATAATACTTATTATTACATAAGCTACTTACTCGATGGATGTCAAATCATCATTCGTCGGGACTATATTGAATCATCCGTCAGGACTATATTTGATCATCCGTCGAGTGCTACAAAATTTACTAAGTGAAATCTACTAAGGGGTTTTGTATCATTTATCATCAAGTTCACAACATATTCCTAACAATCTCCCCCAATTTATGTCTACTGGAATTGTATCCATAAATTAAGAGAAACTTGATGATAACAAAACACTCTAAGAATACAGATTGAAAATAGTAGATGAAACTGATAAGTACTGCAAAATTTACTGAAAATTGAACAAAACAAAGTACACAAAGAATAGCTTACAATAATTATCAAGGTGCTCCTCTAGTCTGAGAAGATAAGTCTATTTCCTTGATTTTCTAGGTTTCTTCCCAAGCCTCCTGTTGTTCTCTTCTATCTGGTTTTGGAGTTATCTGTGGAATTCAAGTTCATCAGCTTCTGAGAGATCTAGCATTCCTTGCATTTCCAATAGAGTCTCATTGCTAGAGATACTCAACTGGTCCTCCAATCTGAAAAATCTTCTAACTCCCTTTTCATCCCTGAATTCCATCAACCAATAAGGCCTCAAATGCACTTTCTTTCCTGTGAAGGGAATTGACAGAGTTTTTGGAAGTGCATATTTGGCTCTATTAGTCTTCAACTCCTCAATCTTCTTTAGAACTAATCTTCTAGCATTCACATTGTATCCAAAGTTCTTCTTAAAAGATGAGTAGATCGTTATTAGCACAGATTGGCTTTCTAGAAGAATCATGTGAAGTGGCAATATGATATCTTTTCCTCCATTATATTTGAATACCAGTCTTTCAGGAAGATGTCTGTGAGCATCAATTCCTCTAACTTCTTCCAAATTATCTAAGTAGAGGTTAATGTCAGAAAACTCTTTGATGTCATAAATATATAACATATCTTCTTTGTTGACTATGGATTGAGATTTGACTAGGGTCTTGGATTTGAGAGTCACTGGTTTCACTTTCTTGCTAGCTCTTGTCTTTGTCTTCTTTGTCTTGAATATAAGAAGGTTTAGCTCAGGAATTGCCAAACTATCCCACTATACTGGCTCATCCTCAGGAATAATGGGTTCACCATGAATGTTCCTAGTCGGATCCACCACCTTGAATTCTTCAAATACCACTGAGGGCTTTGATGTCTGAGTTAAAGTTGTAGATTTTTTAGGAATGTGGTCTTCCTTTTCCTCATCACTAAAGTCCAATTTTCTCTTGGAATGGAGCTTGTATTTGAATCTTCTTTCTTGATGTGGTTCTTCTTGCACTTTCTGATCCTTTGGTTCAGCAATTACATTTGGTTGTGCAGGAATTTCTGTTGTGGTTTTTACAGCTTGAAGCTTGGCCAAGATAGCAGCTTGCTTCTTCTTTTATTTAAGCATTTTAGCATCCAGAGCAGCTTGCTTCTTTTCTTGCCTGATTCTTTCTTTCTCTTCCTTCTTAGCTTCCACAAACATGGGGTGTCCAACCACCACACAAATTTTCTTACCATTTCTGTAAATCTTGGCTAATCTTCTTTTGAGTGCTGAATTAGCTGGATCTTTGTAAAAGGCAATTGACCTAGCCAACAGCTTCTTCTCATCTGGCCTAGGTGTCTCATACTCAATATCCATAGCATTCTTGTCTGAAAACTTTGAGTAGTTTCTTTTAGGCTTCATGATGAAATCTGCTTTTGGAGATTTGATGCAAGATGTTTGGCCTTTTTCCAGATAATTCATACTCATTTCATTCACAGAAATGTTCTTGACTTGAGAGTGATGAATGAATCTTTTGTATGGCTTCTGAATTGACCCAAACTTATAAGAACCCTAAATTTTGTAATATTTTAAAACTTCAGTGAATAATAATTGGGATGTGATTGTGCAAAAATTTTAAGTTCACCATAAATGAATAGTGGAATCTTGAGAATCCGAGAACGTATTCTGGTTTAACGAGCGAAACAAGTGAATGCAAAAGCCGTCGAAATTCGAAGATTCCCATTTATACTACGTGTTTTAGAATCCATAAGGAATGGTGTAGAACCGGGAATACTATGTTAAATAAACATCCCATCAAGATGTTATTAAGTTCAAAAGAAAGGAATGGAAGTGATTAAAGGATTATAGACGATAAAAGAAATCCTTGCGAAACGAACGTTCTACGGGAAAACTATCGGAATAAAATGACAAGTGCATGAATGATAATTAAATGAGGAAGTAACTGGAAGCCATGCAAGTTGGCCATGCATAATCATAAACCCAACTAGTAGTTAGAAGTGTAACTAGTAGTTAGTCAATAAAACTAGAATAGTAGCATGAATAGTGTAGGGGAGACAAGAAGTACCATGCACCATGCTTCTACTTTTCTACTCTACCACACAAATAATCAAGCCAAACCTCCACTTCTATTTTGTCCAAATAATTATATATTAACCCATTCTTCTATTTTACACCATACCACTCAAGTACCCAAGTCAAGAAAAGCTCCCACACTCCTCATTCCAGCAGTTCGGATTTTCAGACCAAGGGGGAAAGAAAACTCTATAACTTGAGTTTTAGAGCTTCATAAATCATGAAATTTAGACCATATCTTCCTCATTACATATAAAATGTACGTGCAAATTTTTATGGCCATTCATTAAGGATTTCATAGGTAAATTGTGGTCCAAAGTTGGGCATGTTTGTGTTGGTTAGAAACTAATTTATGTTCTTGATGTTTTCTTGTTAGTTTAAGGCTTGTTAAGGATAGATCAAGCTTCTCCAAGGTTAATACACTCTTCCTAGGTGTTCTAAGGATCAAAGAAAGGTATAACTCTTCACCCTTAAAGATTTTATGGTTGAATTTTAAGGATTTATGTTATATAGTTTCAAGATTCAAAAGATTGTGAGTGCTTGAGGTTTATGTGTCTAAATCTTGTTAAGTTTTAAAGATTATGAGATGTGGTTCTTGGATGTTACACTAGATAATGTAAAGAATGAGTAGATGAGTGAATCTTAAGAAGTAAAAGTGTTGTGTTGGTCATAAGTAGAAATTGAATGTGGAGCCTATTGCACTTGGTCTGCCTTCTGCAGTGTATTAGGCCATGTAAATGTTTAAAAATTGTGAGTCACTGGCCATGGCTGAGTAGATCTTGATTTTTAGTTTCTGTACATGTGTGGCTCGTCATGAGGGGATTTACGGTTTAGGAGTTATGGCCGATTTAGTGAAAAGCATTTTTGTTAGAACACAGTTACGGATTGTGGAGTTGTGTGATAATTTTGGAACCCTAAATATTATAATTTGACTATGGAAAAATCATGGTAACTGGATATTACAGTAAGGAAGAATACCCAAAAATAATTTCATTAAAATATTAATTTTCCAATTTTATAAAAATATTGGAACCAAAGTCGCGCGGTAATGCTACACGACGCGTAGCCACTGCCTAACTACTGCCCAGTTTTGATTAAATCTGGTAAATTTGTTTTCTAAAAAGGACAGAGTTTATTTTTGATTAAAAATTAGAAATTATCTAGATCGTGCACGCGAAGACGGAGTGTCGATTGATTTAACGGTTTGTGTGTTATGAGTCTTTTAGTAAAACTAGCACGAATAGTAGAACTCCATAGTCGACCGAACTTTGAAAATGATTTCACCTATTTAAATTCATATTTTCAAATAGAAACTTTTGTGATAATTATCAAAAACACTCAAGAAGTCCTTGAGGTGGTTGCACATTCAAATCTTAATTTTTCAATTTATTAAAAATGCTAGCGTGCAAGTCGCGTAATAGTAATTCAATGAAAAGTCAACTATGGAAGTACTACTTTGACCGCCCGTTTTGGCCAAGTTAATAATATAATTTGGAGATGATCAAAACACGAGAGTTGTTAAGGATTGTAAGAAGAACACATAGGTGTTTCGAACGAGATTTTAAATGGAGAGTAACGAGGTGTGAGATGTCGTAAGTTAAATGAACCCGAGAGAGTGAAGATCGGGTAGAGTGAGTCTACTTAGAATAAGTCGATCATGGGTTAACCCGATTAACCGAGGTTATATTATGTCTTGGTAGAGGTTCCAGGGCCGAGAGGGATACATCAAGGTAGAGCTTGGACATCAGGCAAGTCTATGAAACCCTATAACAAATTATCCATGCTATATATACTGTTGTGATATTGATGCCATGATTTACAGTTTGAAAATATATGCTTGTCTGTGATATCAATACATTCAAACTATGCGATTGTTTACGAAAACAAACTCCGTTTTATACGAGTATAAGAAATCGAAGCGTAATTTTAATATAATACAAGATAGTGGGAGTCAGAGATATTTTAAATCAATTTAATTCTGGAACGAGCCGGACGCGAAAGATTCTATTTCAATAAACAAAGTACTTTCGCGTAACATACATATTAAGCGAACGATTGAGATTTGATTTATAACGATAAGAGATAATCGAATATTCACCCAAGGGATATCCTATTTGATTATTTATTTATAAGTAATACCTAAAGAGTTACTAAAATATCCGGAAAATACTTAAAGAGATATTGAAAAGTTTTTAAATCAATTCACTCAATTTAAAATATATGTAACCATTCGAAGGATAATTATAAGATGTCAAATCCTGTCGTAAGTATTTAATTAAGATTTTTATCAATTCATGGAACCTTATTGAGAAACATTTTGTACTTAAGGTTTTATCAATTCATTGAACCCTTCTTAAAAATATTATGAGACCGTAAATATTTATTATTACGTACCTCTAAAAATCATTTAAAAATAGACATAGTTCCCAAGAATAGTTTCTAAATTATTCAAAATTTCTCGAAAGAGATCAATCATCTGAAACCTATCAAAACCTTAGGGAACTTAGTCTAGAAGCATAAGGGTTTTGCTTCCTCGCTCAACGAAAAACAAGTGAACAATATATGTAAAACTCTACTACAGTTAAGGGTTTGAAAATAATTTTAAATTCAAAACTCCGACAACTCCCAAGGATCAATTGAATTAAAAGTGATGAATAAATCATCTTATTTAAAGGTCAACTCAGAACGATCTATTCCTTCGATAAAGGATTTTGTGTAAATGATATAATTGTTTTGGGACTAGAATGTGGCCTGCTTGGCACGAAGAGGTATCGGGTAGTGACCAGGCGCGGAATGGCGCAGTGTACAGTTATATGGTCTCTGTGACCGTTGACTTTCGGACTTGCACGAAAATGGGCAACCATCGTGTAATGTCTCGATAAGCCCAAAGGCGGTTATGTTTGTATTCCTTCTACTAGTAGAGAAAATTTCGTACTCGGCTGATCACCGGTACGTGGTTTATTCCAGTATAGTCCCTTTCTTCCATTTTGGAAAATTGTTGTGCAATCTACAACAAAAGACCGATAAGGCTGAGTTTTAAATCATGAGATACATGATGTGAATATCAAATCCAGTTTATAATTCTGGTTCGAGTAAAATCTTGAAGTTTGAAAAAGAGATGGATACAAGTATAAAGTGGATATAATGTTATAGTTGATTTTGAGAATATTACAAGTTTGACAAGCATATATGTTTTCATAAATCTTTAAAAAATATGAAGTACATTTATTATTATATATATATATGTATACATATAAATATATATGTACCTTGCTGAGCAATAGTGCTCACTCTTGCTTTTATATATCATATCACAACAGATAGCCTGTATGCTGGAGATAAGGCAATTGCGTAGAGAATACATAGACTACCCACAAACTTTTTGCAGCTTTGCTCAGGTGGACCAGAGTATACAGATAGGATGTTGTTCGAGTAAGATATATTCATAACTTCATGTAGAGGTTATGAATAATAGTGTGAGATCCTAGAAAGTGTATTTGATGTGTAATAACAGATGTTATTGGTTATGTATTATTTCTAAGATTATAACTTGTATATGTGAAGGATTGGGGTCTATGATGTGGTTTTGTTGGATCATGGGGATTAACACATGTGACAAAGAATTGGATGGATATGTGACGACCCAGATTCCTAACCCTGGATTTGGGGGGTGTTACAGAAGTGGTATTAGAGATTTAGGTTATAAAACTTGGAAACGATAGGAGTAAAATCGGGTAGACGTAAGGATAAAAATGAATTAATGAGAACCCTCATGGAGTTCGTAGTCGGATTACTACGGAGTAGTCACGACGGTAGTATCGCAAGGGAATATTAGCCTTAAGAGTAGAAGTATCGGTTGAGTTATTAGCAGTCGATTGAAAAGCCATCATTAAAGGAAGAGAATGAGTTGTAGTACTCAGAGACAAGAGTGCTAAGAGTTATGTGTAAAAGAGAGTCTATCGGTTGAGCCGATAGAGTTTGTTGATGGACTACCATGAGTTATATTGAAGTATTTATGAGAAGTGTTACACGGAGACTGTTGGAATCAATTGAGATCGACAGGATGAGGAAAGGAGAAAATTGTACAGGATTTTTTTAGTAATATTGATATAGAAGTGGAGTCGGGTCTCCGAAGAAAGCGGAATGAAGACGATACCTCCAATACCATAGGTTGATTGGATAACCCGAGTCTTGTTAGTCATAGCTCTTTATAGATTGCCCTTGAGGAGACATATATGGCGAGAATCAAGATGCTTAATTCTTTTTACTATTAAGGTTATTAAGTTACCTGAATTGGTTGAAAGTATTGTTCCGACAATAAGGGCCCAATACGCGACGAGCAACGATTGTACCAAGAAGGGTATTCGCTATACCATTGAGGAATCTATGTCCTATGAGGAAGATTTTAGCGTATCCCAATACCAGCACGCTATGCGATAATATGAAATCATTTCATCCGTTAATCCATTATGGTTCAGCGCGGAAAGTGAGAATTGACAGTATAACTTCTGAAAATTTCATGCTCCTGCTATCAATGCAGCTATCTCCGAACTACTGGAGGAGAAGACCGGGGAGTCTGACGCAGGATTCCAAGAGTGGGATCTCACTAGAAGCTACATGTCTATTCTCGACAGGATGTCGTACTTTGCTAACGTATCAAATCAGGCGCGTGGGCACAACATTTTGCGAGTAACTAAAGAGGAATGAAGAATGTATTTGCAAAAAAGCAAGTTATTAAGTGACTTTAAAAAAAAATTCTTAGAGACGCGAATATTGGTATATGGAATTACGAAGATGGGGAGGTAAGATCATCCCCGGGTGGGTAATGATGACAGTTAAGGATAATCAATGACCAATCGTGTTGTCCACTTGCTGTCACGCGATTCCCTTCAAACTATCCATCATCATGTCACCTTGATAAGCTATATCAAGTAACATCATTGATTCCTACTTTGGATTCGTAGGATAACGAACCGTTGATATTTTTCTCTAAACTGGAACTTATCTAAAGGTCCTTTATTCGATCAATATGCTTCATTCTCAAATCTTATGATTATCATGTCTGGCTTAAGCTTATCCATATTTTTTCGATTATCCGAGTAATGTTTGATGAATTATTTTCTATCAAATTAATGAATAAATCTTGCTGGATATCGATTACTTTCTTTCATACTTGGACTCTTCCCTCGAGTTCATAAATAAGTAACAAGTTGTTATGCTCATAGATGATCACGTGTTCAGAGAATTCTCGTGAATTCTTTTCCCCTATTCTAAAAGGGGGTTGTACATCGAACGTTGTAATCGTAATGAAACTATCAAATTGATGTTGGTATTCAAAGTTCAATTCTATTAAATGCTTTGCTGTTTACAGAGACACCTTTGGGTGGAACACTTTTTTGGTATAAAATATTTGATGAATGGCTATCGATTATTCCGATGCCAAGAACGCTCTATTCAGAGTCTATAGTTACTCTCGCTCCAGAACTCAATGAATCTGTATTCTCAACTCGATTATCCTGGTAGCCATAACTTCTTCAATGGCTATGGTGTTGAGATTTTTGACTCACAGAATGAATTGGCTAGTTGCATATAATTTCTTGAAAAACTAGCCAATTGTTCTGACTAGTTGAAATTTTAAATGATGTAAGGAGAAGTCTAGATAATCGTTCTACTCAGTTATTATATATCCAAAATTAATTGAGCTAGCCATTTTGTTTAGCTGGTTGTTAATGTTTCTTGAGGTGGACTAGGTATTGTTCCACCAGTTTACCCTTCAATTTAATTGTGTCAGTGAATTCATAAGCATTTTTCATGCAAGAACGCATGATAAAATCTTAATAAGAATGTCTAGATGATATTGATATCTTGGGAATCGTTCTTCCAAGGCTGATTACCTTCTGGATAACAGGAAGTATAGATGTGAACTGTTGTTCTGACGTGAGATTAAAAACTCAATACTATGATTACGTGGTCGGAGTACCGTGATGAGTAAATTATTTTAGAGTGGGAATAACATGTTTAGAATCTACGATAAGAACCTTTAGTATGATGGTAAAGGAACGTTAAGGAAAATGCTGCCATGATTGGGGTTACACCCTTGCAAGATTGCGACGATGTTAGTGGTTAATGAATTAGAGAACGATCAAGAATGTGAGACCTTGAGGTAATAAATTTTCGTGGTCTATTGGAAAGATGAATAACAGATCGATGTTAGGAATAATTGATGATGAGGGAAGACCTTTGTGCGAATTATGATGAGGCATCCTAAGCATGACCTAGAATAACCGCAATAAAGCTCGTGTTACAAGAAATAAAGATTTTAACTTATGAGGAGGACTGTGATTATTTTTAGAATATATATAGTATCATAAGACACGAAGTAAAATATATAATCAAGATTAATCAAGGAATAAGATTGCGAAGTTCTACGTAACTGAGGGAGAGCCAGTCTGGTGGCCAACTCTGTAAGCAAGAGAAGGGACTTGAGATGCAAAAAATTCAGGACAACTGGTAAGAAGAGTTGAAAGGGATGAAGTTTTGTGTAGTGCACTTATTATGCAAGCATAAGAAAGAGACACTGATACCCTGATGATGAGATGCAGTGGAAAGTTGAAGAAAGTGAGGCAGAAGCACAATGGAGGACGGAGAAGGTCATCCAAACCCTTAGAAGCGACTGATGGCAACTCCCAATGCATGTGAATATGTCCAAGATGCTAGAGAGGACACGAAATATGACAATGATAATGACGCGTCATATTAAGCATAGTATGTTGGAATCGTTTGACGCAGGTCGACCAACAGTGGAAACTAATTCAAAGGTCATCGAACGTTCAATATTCTAAAGCGCATCGATCAGTACATGCAAGATGGTGCTTCCTTCAAAACGGTGACGAGACCATGAGGTGTTTTACATGTCTATAAGAGAGGTGTTAAATCTGACGCTAAGTGTGTGATGAAAGGAAAGTGCATTGAAATATGATCAGATTTTGGTATATAGATCAATCGACAGAGAGTGTATATCTGAATAGGTAAAAACTAAGAAACGAAGCATTAAGCGCGAGTAACAGTGCTGTAGAGGAACCAAAGGGTGAAAGAACCATTCAAACAATAAAGGACGCGCTAATAGTCCGTGCTATGGATTTTAGAGGAAGTTGGAATGACTAGTTTTAGTTATTAAAGTTATGGACGATAATGAATTTCATGCAAACATGAGAATATATCTTTACGAAGCATTGTACGGGAGAAGGAGTTGTTCTTCCTTGTGTTAAAAAAAATAGGTTGGCAAACGAAGAATACTTGGACCAAGTTGATTCAACAGATCAAAGGAACTAGAGATCTTATCAAGCTAGGCTTGTCGGTGGCAGCCCAAGATAGACAAAAAGAAATATGCTGAGAATACGAAGTAGGAGACCTAGTATTGTGGAAGGTGGTTCCCTGGCAGGGAGTGATGAGAGTTGGAAGAATAGGAAAGCTGAGTCCAAGGATTGTTAGATCGTTTAAGATCTTAAGAAAAATAGAGAACCTGGCTTACGAGTTAACACTAACCCAAACCCTTGACAAGTTCATAACGTATTCCACGTGTCTGTGATAAGGAATTAAAACAGCGACTTCAGACGTATGATCGAATTTGAGCAGATAAACTTCAGCCAGACTTAATTTATGAGGAACAACCGATACAGATCATAGATCACAAGAAGCAAATGCTCCAAGGCCAAGTGGTCGAGTGCATGAGAGTTTATTGAAAAGATTGATATATTAAAGAGTCGACATGGGAGCTAGAAAGCACATGCAAGAAAAGTACCCCCATCTATTTCTGGACTGATTCCGGGACGGAATCCTTTTAAGGGGGGAGGCTGTAAGAACCCTAAATTTTGTAATATTTTAAAACTTCAGTGAATAATAATTGGATGTGATTGTGCAAAAATTTTGAGTTCACCATAAATGAATAGTGGAATCTTGAGAATCCGAGAATGTATTCTGGTTTAACGAGCGAAATAAGTGAATGCAAAAGCCATTGAAATTCTAAGATTCCCACTTATACTACGTGTTTTAGAATCTGTAAAGAATGGTGTAGAACCGGGAATACTACGTTAAATAAATATCCCATCAAGATGTTATTAAGTTCAAGAGAAATGAATGGAAGTGATTAAAGGATTATAGACGATAAAAGAAATCCTTGCGAAACGAAACGTTCTACGGGAAAACTATCGGAATAAAATGACAAGTGCATGAACGATAATTAAATGAGAAATTAATTGGAAGCCATGCAAGTTGGCCATGCATAATCCTACACCCAACTAGTAGTTAAAAGTGTAACTAGTAGTTAGTCAATCAAACTAGAATAGTAGCATGAATAGTGTAGGGGAGACAAGAAGTACCATGCACCATGCTTCTACTTTTCTACTCCACCACACAAATAATTAAGCCAAACCTCCACTTCTCTTTTGTCCAAATAATTATATATCAACCCATACTTCTATTTTACACCACGCCACTCAAGTACCCAAGTCAAGAAAAGCTCCCACACTCCTCATTCCAGCAGTTCGGATTTTCAGACCAAGGGGGAAAGAAAAATCTATAACTTGAGTTTTAGAGCTTCATAAATCATGAAATTTGGACCATAGCTTTCTCATTACATATAAAAGGTACGTGAAAATTTTTATGGACATTCATTAAGGATTTCATAGGTAAATCGTTGTCCAAAGTTGGGCATATTTTTGTTGGTTAGAAACTAAGTTATGTTCTTGATGTTTTCTTGTTAGTTTAAGGCTTGTTAAGGATAGATCAAGCTTCTCCAAGATTAATACACTCTTCCTAGGTGTTCTAAGGATCAAAGAAAGGTATAAATCTTCACCCTTAAAGATTTTATGGTTGAATTTTAAGGATCAAAGAAAGGTATAAATCTTCACCCTTAAAGATCTTATTGATGTTTCAAGATTCGAAAGATTGTTAGTGCTTGAGGTTTATGTGTCTAAATCTTGTTAAGTTTTAAAGATTATGAGATGTGGCTCTTGGATGTTAAACTAGATGATGTAGAGAATGAGTAGATGAGTGAATATTGAGAAGTAAGAAGTGTTGTGTTGGTCATAAGTAGAGATTGTGTCAAGAACAAGTAGTAGAAATGGAATGTGGAGCCTATTGCACTTGGTCTGCCTTCTGCAGTGTATTCGGCTATGTAAATGTTTAAAAATTGTGAGTCACTGGAAATGGATGAGTAGATCTTGATTTTTAGTTTCTGTACATGTGTGGATCGTTGCGAGGGGATTTACGGTTTAGGCGTTATGGCCGATTTAGTGAAAAGCATTTTTGTTAGAACACAGTTACGGATTGTGGAGTTGTGTGATGATTTTGGAACCCAGAAATTATAATTTGACTATGGAAAAATCATGGTAACTGGATATTACAGTAAGGAATAAGTCCCAAAAGTAATTTCATTAAAATATTAATTTTCCAATTTTATAAAAATGTTGGAAGCAAAGTCGCGCGGTAATGCTACACGACGCGTAGCAACTGCCTAGCTACTGCCCTGTTTTGATTAAATCTGGGAATTTTTTTTTCTAAAAAGGACAGAGTTTGTTTTTGATTAAAAAGTATAAGTTATCTAGATCGTGCACGCGAAGACGGCGTGTCGATTGATTTAACGGTTTATGTGTTATGAGCGTTTTAGTAAAACTAGCGCGAATAGTAGAACTCCATAGTCGACCGAACTTTGGAAATGATTTCACCTATTTAAATTCATATTTTAAAATCAAAACTTTTGTGATAATTATCAAAAACACTCAAGATGTCCGTGAGGTGGTTTCACATTTAAATCTTAATTTTTTGATTTATTAAAAATGCTAGCGTGCAAGTCGCGTAATAGTAATTCAATGAAAAGTCAACTATGGAAGTACTACTTTGACCGCCCGTTTTGGCCAAGTCAATAATATAATTTGGAGATGTTCAAAACACGAGAGTTGGTAAGGATTGTAAGAAGAACACATAGGTTTGTTGAACGAGATTTTAAATGGACAGTAACGAGGTGTGAGATGTCGTAAGTTAAATGAACCTGAGAGAGTGAAGATCGGGTAGAGTGAGTCTACTTAGAATAAGTCGATCATTGGTTAACCCAACTAACCAAGGTTATATTATGTCTTGGTAGAGGTTGCAGGGCCGAGAGGGATACATCAAGGTAGAGCTTGGACATCAGGCAAGTCTACGAAACCCTATAACAAATTATCCATATTATATATACTGTTGTGGTATTGATGCCATGATTTACAGTTTGAAAATATATGCTTGTCTGTGATATCAATACATTCAAACTATGCGATTGTTTACGAAAACAAACTCCGTTTTATACGAGTATGAAAAATTGAAGCGTAATTTTAATATAATACAGGATAGTGGGAGTCGGAGATATTTTAAATCGATTTAATTCCTGAACGAGCCGGACGCGAAATATTCTATTTCAATAAATAAAGTACTTTCGCGTAACATACATATTAAGCGAACGATTGAGATTTGATTTATAACGATAAGAGATAATTGAATATTCACCCAGTGGATATCCTATTTGATTATTTATTTATAAGTAATACCTAAAGAGTTACTAAAATATCCGAAAAATACGTAAAGAGATATTGAAAAGTTTTTAAATCAATTCACTCTATCTAAAATGTATGTAACCATTCGAAGGATAATTATAAGATGTCAAATCCTGTCTTAAGTATTTAATTAAGATTTTTATCAATTCATTGAACCTTATTGAGAAACATTTTGTACTTAAGGTTTTATCAATTCATTGAACCCTTCTTAAAAATATTATGAGACCGTAAATATTTAATATTACGTACCTCTAAAAATCATTTAATAATAGACATAGTTCCCAATGATACTTTCTAAATTATTCAAAATTTCTCGGAAGATATCAATCATCTGAAACCTATCAAAACCTTAGGGAACTTAGTCTAGAAGCATAAGGGTTTTGCTTCCTCGCTCAACGAAAAACAAGTGAACAATATATGTAAAACTCTACTACAGTTAAGGGTTTGAAAATGATTTTAAATTCAAAACTCCGACAACTCCCAAGGATCAATTGAATTAAAAGTGATGAATAAATTATCTTATTTAAAGGTCAACTCAGAATGATCTATTCCTTCGGTAATGGTCTCTGTGACCATTGACTTTCTGACTTGCACGGAAATGGGCAACCATCGTGTAATGTCTTGATAAACCCAAAGGCGGCTAGGTTTGTATTACTTCTACTAGTAGAGAAAATTTTGTACTTGGCTGATCATCGGTACGTGGTTTATTCCAGTATAGTCCCTTTCTTCCATTTTGGAAAATTGTTGTGCAATCTACAACAGAAGGCCGATAAGGCTGAGTTTTAAATCATGAGATACATGATGTGAATATCAAATCCAGTTTATAATTCTGGTTCGAGTAAAATCTTGAAGTTTGAAAAAGAGATGGATACAAGTATAAAGTTGATATAATGTTACAGTTGATTTTGAGAATATTACAAGTTTGACAAGCATATATTTTTTCAGAAATCTTTGAAAAATATGAAGTACATTTATTGTTATATATATATATGTATACATATAAATATATATGTACCTTGCTGAGCTATAGTGCTCACTCTTGCTTTTATATATCAAATCACAACAGATAGCCTGTATGCTGGAGAGAAGGCAATTGCGTGGAGAATATGTAGACTGCCCACAAACTTTTTGCAGCTTTGCTCAGGTGGACCAGAGTATACAGATAGGATGCTGTTCGAGTTAGAAATATTCATAACTTCATGTAGAGGTTATAAATAATAGTGTGAGATCCTAGAAAGTGTATTTGATGTGTAATAACAGATGTTATTGGTTATGTATTGTTTCTAAGATTATAACTTCTATGTGTGAAGGATTGGGGTCTATGATGTGGTTTTGTTGGATCATGGGGATTAACACATGTGACAAAGGATTGGATGGATATGTGATGACCTAGATTCCTAACCCTGGATTTGGGGGTGTTAAAAAACTTTTGTTGAATTTTTGCATCTATCTTTCTCCATTTTTCTTTCAACTCCTTCTCAGCTGCTGCTACATCAATCTTTAGCAGTTTGTCATCTTTGTTTAGTTTTGCTGCTGTCCGATTTATGATGCTAATGCTGTCCATGACTGGTGGCTTTGGGAGAGCAATTGCTGGCATAATCACTTTGCTGACTTGTATGTCGAGCTGTTTCTCCCCCTCATTTGAGCCTTTCTCCCCCTTTTTGTTAGCATCAAGTTGTTGAGTGGGAGGGAGTTGAGCAGCCACCAATTGTTGGAGTAGAGCAGTCTGAGTTTCTTGATTATTGAGTATCTTGGCCATTGACTTCTCTACATTAGATAATCTTGATTCCCTGGCCTTAACTTTTATATTGAGATCATCCTCCTTCATTAGCTTGTGAGCTATTTCAGTCATGGTGGTCCAGGAATTCTAGCATCCAACCTTTCTATGAAATCTTGTTTTACTTCAAAAATTTCTTGCTTGATTTCATCCACACTCTGACTGTGTTGGAGAGCTTGAATTTTGTGCTCCAGGAGTGCTTCAGGGTGAGCTGTGAGTAGCTTCTTTGTGCTGGCATTAGTAGATGCTTGAATGGCTGTTTGGGTGTCATGCATCAGCTTGAATAGTGTTAATTGGAGATGTGAGTGGGAACATTCTTTTGTTAGCATCCAGGCAGGAACATCTGCATCTCCCCCTATGCTCATGCTGTCTTCCTCATCATCCCCACCGGCCTCCCCAAATGAATCTTCAGCCAGTTCAAAATCACTGCCAGTGTTCGAAGGCAGAGCAGTGATTGCATCCTTTGCTCTTTGAAGAGATTGTGTAGTGTGCACCAAATTTAGAATCCTTTCAGCCTCCTCATTGCCCGGCACAGCTAGAGTTTGGTAAGCTGTAATAGGATGAGTAAATGTCTCAGCATCCAGGGAAATAGAATCTATGATAGATTGATATTCTTGCTGAAATAGCCTTTACATTTCTGTATTATTGACACTCATTGACTCACTTGCAATGGATTCCATCCTTATCACTCATGTACCTGCTTTTCTCTCATTATCTCTCTCTTTTTGCATCAAGGGCTCCCCTTGGCTTCCCACCCTCACACCCCACCTTCACCATCTAAGGTGGGACTCCTCTCACTCACTTTTGCCAGTCCTGAAGAAATGGACTACATGGATTCACTCTTATTCTCTCCTTTTTCCTGGGAGCAACCCAGCCTCTCACTTAATTCACTCCCTTCCCTCAGCCCTAAGAGTGATTGTACTACTACTAAGTCTTCTGCACTTGTGTGAATTGAAGAAATTTTAAGTTATGCAGAGACACCCGACGGATGAGGAATATCCATCGGGATAGTAGTTTGGCTATCCGACGGATGACTGCTGTTAGGCTTATCCGTCGAGATACAATCACTACTTGACGGATGATGAATATCTATCGGGATAGAAGAAATGAATGAGTTTAGAGTGGAGACTATTGTAGACTCTATGCATATTGATGAAAATTTTGGCACAGATGTCTCAACAAACTCAGAAAGAAATGGAAAATGAGCCAATAAATCATCCAAAAGATGATGCTCACTTGCTTGGATTTTTGGCTTCTCCACAAGAGTTAAAGATGGAGAATTTGGAAGTGATGTATTCATCATGTCAACATCCAGTGAGTGTGTGGGAGAATTTGGTATATTAGGTGCTTCAATTATTAGAGATTTTGGCTATGACTCCACATTTATTGGAGCGACATCAATCTGACTTTGAGATGGTGCAGTGACTGGGTCTTTAGCACCAGTTTGCACTGTGTGTGTGCCATGTACATCCCCAAGGGTTTTTGATCTTTTCTTTTTAGCATAAGTTTGTGGTGAGCTAGTGTCTCTACCCCTCTTGGCCTGTGCTCCTGGTTGGGAGCTTGTTTCAATAGTAACATCCTTTTGGGAGGATGAAACTAGAATTGAGCTTATTTCCTTATTAAGAACCACAGTTTGTTAGAAAACTGTGGCATGGCTAGGTTTGGCTACACTCTTCTCACCAGCCTTATCCTTAGGGTTTATTTGATTTTCACCCTGTCCCTCACCTTGCTTACCCTACTCCACACTCCCCTCTTTGGTTTTAGTGGATTTTACAACTGGTTTCTTTTGAAAGAAACCAAAGGGGTCTTTCTTAGACTTGGATTTGAAAATTTGTGGTTTAGTAGCTTGGGTAGGCATATGTTGGGTCATTGACACAGATGCCATTGCTACATTTGAAGGCAAAGAAGTGTGTGAGGTTAGAAGAGTGAAGACAGTAGAAATTACCTCACTTACCTGAGGTCCCTCCATGATTGGAAAATAAAAGAGAGGCACCTCTTTGTGGTGGTTTGTCCTGTTGAGATCTGTAATAATCCTTCTTTCTTGAACCCAACAATTTAGCTTGTTGGTTGGGTTCTCAATTACAATGTTCTCAATGAGATGGTTAGCAAGCATCATAAAGAATCTAGCATAATAGATACTTTTACCTCTCTTATTGAGTTCTCATAACTTAAAGCCTAACTCAAACAAAACCAAGTCACTGAAATTAAAGTAATTATCAGTAACTAGCATATAAAGCATGTTAAGCATATAAATGTAACAGAATCAAAGTTACTAATCTTACCAGAGAATACCTTAGTTACCACATCACACAAAAAGCTACATTCCTTTCTAAGACCTAACCTCCTAATTTCACTCAACTTAGAGGTAGTAAGTGCATAGCCCATGGAATTTAGCATGTTAACTATGTCAGTGTCTGTGTGTGGAGCAGTAGGAGTATTATTGGGAATTCTAAAGCATGCTTTGACAATGTCACTATTTATGTAAAACTGCTTACCTTTTAAAGTGAATGTAATGGTCTTGTCAGTTGAGTTGTAAACTACAATTGTCCATATCTCTTCTACAACCTCCCAGTATATAGTGGGAGATTCTAGCATAGCATAGTTGAGTTTACAGCCTTTCACAAAATCCATCATTTTGTAGTAGTCTCCAGACTGTTGAATCTCCTTGTTCACTAGAGCTGTGAAGTTGTTCTTTTCAGTGATATATCCAGTTTGAAACATGTTAGGTCACACACACTATAGAAGGGGGTTGAATACAGTGTCTAGTACAATCAAATCGAATTAAGAACACAAGTATGAAACACGGAATAATCTTATTAATGAAACAGTATTACAATGGAACCGTCCTCTCTCAGTGATGAACAAATATCACGAGAGCTTCTAGGGTTACAATGAATAATATTCTCGAATAAGATAAGACATATAGTGTAAACCTTATGCTGTGTTTATGTAGACACACAGTTACAAGATAATCTTCTAATTGATATCGAATATGATTCTGCATCCTAAAATATATCAACTAGTTATCTTTTCTTCCAAGTATTCTATTCTTCATAGAATTCTTCTTCATGCATATCTTTTCTTGTTTTAGTCTCGATCTTCTCTCCTTTCAATCAGCCGCCTTCCTTATTTGAAAGTCTCCTTACGTCCTGATATTATCTCCTGATAAATATCTTCTGATAACTTAAGTTCTGACAACTTAAGTTCTGATATCTTAAGTCATGACTTCAGTATAAGTACTGATTTCCAGTTAAGTCGTGATTTGTCCTATTAGTTAAGATCTGAAAACTAAACACAAATCATCATTAGACATGACATCACAAATATATCTAACAATCTCCCCCAACTTGTAAATTAGCATAATATACAAGTTCAACAGATATTTGATGATGTCAAAAACATTAAGTATAAATACATGAGAATTTTACTAGATAACTACAACTTATAGTCCTTACAGCTTTACCATCCTTAAAGTCTGATATCAGCTTCAGTCTGAATATCCTTCAGAATTTAAGCAGTTGTAGATCTTTGACTTGGCTTCAGTTTTTGATCTCTTTGATGTCAGGAGTTGTTCTGAGATAGTTCTTCAAAAGTGTTCTCTTAGCATATTCAAGTTCATTGACCATCCTCCTTTTAGCATTTTTCAGTTCAACTGTACGTTCACCAGTTTGAAAGATAGCAGCCCTAAGATCATTTATTTTTGCTTTCCTTATATCTTGATCTAGTCTGATGATATAGGCTTTATCAGACTCTAGATTGAATTCAAGTCCCTTAATACCAGAAAATGTAGTGATGATTTTAGCAGTATAAGGCTTCATTTCAACAATATCTCCACTGTGAGATCTGTACTTAGGACCGTATGGGCTGTTAAACTTTACAGAGTAAAGCCTCTTCTGTCTTTGAATATTTGATTTTAAATAACCTGCAGCACCATCTGTTGATCTGTTTTTTCACTTGAAGTAGAAATAGAACATGTTCCAGTTCTTCAAAATACTTCAATGGAATAGCATACTCCCTGATCTGGAATACCCTCCTATCTGTCATAAAGTATAACATGACATCTTCTTTCAACACAGAATGGTAAACCATTTGTACAGATTCAAGTTGATTCAATCTCTCAGGAGTTGTTCCTACTCCTGGTTCACTTAAGGAAGTTGGATCATTGGTAGTATTGTTTACTCTCTTCTCTTTACAATTCCTAATTCCTGATTTGTCTCTAGATTCCTTTCCTCTAATAACTCTTGCATCAAAACCACTTGATGTAGTCTTCAAAAGTTGAGTAGATTGTTGAGCCTTTGTGAATCCTGGTAGTAGCATCTTTGAAGGTTTAACATGAGCAATGTCAGAGGTTTCCTTTTCTTTATCTTCTAATATCAAGCCAACTTGAGCTATGTCAGAGGTTGCTTGCTTCACTGTAATATCAGATTTTACTAAGTCCTGATCTTGAACAACATGAGCTCTGTCAGAGGTTGTTTGAATATCCTTCTTCTTCATAATCAGACTAATATATTTATCAGATTTTACCTCCAGATCCATGATTGATATATATACCTTTACAGGTTCATCAATTTTTGCTTTGCACTTGGATCTAGGATCAAATTCCACCTGTGATTTGGACTTGGCCTTAAATGCCTCAATATTTGTCCTCTCTTTGATCACAATGCCCTTAGGCTTAGGTGGCTTCTTTTCCATGACTTGAGCTTTATACTTTGACTTGACATTTTCTGCTTTAAGTCTGGCTTCTTCTTCCTTCAGACTTTCAATATCCATGCCTGGATTGTCCTTTAAGAATAGTCTTTTGGAAATCTCTTCATCAAGTTCCAGAGTTTGCTCACTAGAACTTATTCTTTTACCAGTATCAGAACTTATTCTTCTCCCAGTATCAGAACTTGTTCTTTGACTTGCAGTTCTAGCTTTGCTTGATGAAAAACCTTTGCCTTGACCATGACCTCTACCCCTATCAGAGTTTCCCTGGTCTTCATTATCATCATCCTTACCCTTTAGTGGTTGATTAGATTTGCATTTGGACTTAATCACTTTCTCCCCCTTTTTGGCATCAGCAGGTAGAAGAAGAGAGACAAGCAATTCCATTGAAGATTGGATCTCATTGAGTTAAGTTTGCTGAGAAGCTTGATTCTTTAGAATTTCAGAAATCTGATCTTGTTGCTTCTCCTGAGTCTTTTCAATATACCCAATTCGGTTAAAGGCTGGCTTAAAAAATTTGTTCTTTTCCGATTTTACATTCATATCTTGCTGGATCAGTGATTCTTGAATTTTGTTCACCTTTTCATGAGTTATTGAGTGTTGATCTTGAAGGTGCCTGGTACTCAATGCAGTAATTCTAAGTTGTGCCTTGAAATCATCATTTATCAGCATTTCATCAGCTTTGGCCAGGTGCTCAGCAAGTATGTTCTGAGTTGGAACAAAATCAACTCTGTTCCACTCCTTAGTCCACTCTTTTCCTCTAGGAGTTTCACTCCAAGGTACTGGTGCATCCTCTCTAACAAACTTCTTGATTAGATCAGCTTTGGATAGAGCTTGTTGAGGTGCATGTCCAGATGGACCAGCTGCATCAGCATCTACATTTATAGCAGCTTCACCAGTAATTTCAGCATTGTCAGCATCAGAATTTACAGAGCTTGCAGTATCAGCATCCTCTGATAGAATAACAGTATGTGAGGCTATAGAGGTTTCAACATCATCCTCTAAATTCTGATCTGCAACTAAGTTCTGATCAACTTCCAAATTTTGATGCCCACCTACAATCTGATCTTCATTATCTAGATTCAGAACTGGTGTTGTTGGAATATCTGCATTGAAATCAGCATCCAAAATTGGTGTTGTTGGTGGAGTAACTTGAGTGAGTGGATCTTCCAAGTACAGAACATCAGGTACAACCAAGTTATGAATATCTATTTCATCACTTGTACCTGGATCTTCAGCATGTACTATATCATTAATAGGAGACATATGAGGTGTAAGCACTTTCTCTGGAATATCCTCTTGTTCTTGAATAGGAGACTTGTGAGCTGATTCGGAAGTGGAAAGTAATTCAATTACTATAGGTTCTGTTGGGATCAGAGATTCCTGACCCCATTCCTTAGCTGCTGCTTTCAGGATTTCTTCAGAGTGTGATGATTCACTTACAGCCCTCCCGGCTCTTTACTTTTTAAGTCTCTTTGCTGAAGTAGAGACTTTGGGAGCTTCATCATCAGTATTTAGCTTTCTAAGCCTTTTGAGGGGCCTAGAACTCCCAGTTTCAGTATCTTTCTGAGAAGAGATCTTTTTAGCTTCTACAATATCAAGTTCTGATGGTTGAACCTGTGCCTCATTGTCTGACTCATCTCTCAAAATAATTTTCCTTCTCTTCTGCTGAGACTGAGGTACTATCTTAGTCCTCTTGGGTTTTGAAGATGAAGGCTTCACTGGATTGTGATTGTGTTTGAGGTTGGTGGGAGATGGTATGTTTTGATGGCTGTTGTGTTGGTTGTGATGAGTTGGTGGGTTGGACATCAGGATAGACAGATGTATAAGTTTGTGGATCAGCATTTACCAAGATTTGTTTTACTGACTGAGGAATCTGTAAGGGTCTCAGCACTTGTTTCTTATTGTCAGCATTTAACAAATCATTAAAGGCCCTTTTTGCAAGCTTAAAGGGTGAAATTAAATCACTGGCTGGTTGGGGTTCATCAGCACAACAATAAGTATATATAAGCTGACAGAATCTAGCAAAGTATACTACATTCCTATCCTCTGTCATCCTATCCCCTATAAAACCTAGCACAACACTTGCAAAATCAAAATGAGTTTGATTGATAAGGGCATACCCGATTTGCTGACTCATGATGGGAATAACATCAAAGTTGGAGCATTTATTGGCGAATGCCTTGGTGATACAATCAAAGAAAAAGCTCCATTCCTTTCTGATATTTTATCTTTTCAGTTGACCAATCTTTCCCAAACATTTCTCATAGCCTAGACTGGCCATAAGCTGCTATAAAACAGGATCCTCCACTGTTGAGAATGTACAACCTTCAAGTAAGTGGAGAGCTTTACGAACTGTTCCTGGAGTAACCACATGCTCGACATCTCCTGATGTGAAAATTATGCTTGGTGAACCAGCAGCACCACCATTATCAAAAAGCCCAGTTCGCCAAAATGTCAGCACTTGTTTGCTTGAAATAGTTTGAGGTTGGGTCAAAGCATACCCAATCTCACTATTGGCTAATAAATCTTGCACAAAGTGTAGATATGATGGAGCTTCAGCCTTATTCAAGATTGCAGCATAGTTATTTGGTACAAATTTGGCTCCATCAACAATTAAATCCTTGGGCGCCATCAAAAATAAGTGAGAAGTTAGAGTGCCTGAAAGGTGTTTGAGAAAATGTCTATAAAGAAAACCGTCAGAAAATGTGAGAGAATAAGAAAAAGAGAGAGACTGAATAGAATAGAAATGTGAATAAAATATTTGAAAATCTTTTATCTCTTTTACTTAGACAACCCACGTGACAACAGTTATTGAGAAGTGGAACAGACCTTACACCTGTCAGCCATGCAGCAGTTAAGAGAAAAGTTAATGGGCACGGTAAATAAGTAATTATTACTTTACACGTTCAGTTTTTCAGAAAGAAATTGTTCCCACTAAACAAATGGTTATTACTGCTTTATCTCACATAGTCCAATATTCTGAAAAATATAACCGTTCAAGTATTGACTTAAAAGTAAAACAAGTAAATAAATACTACCACGTCAGCATCAGAACTTGATTATTATCAGAATTTAAAAGTCATCAAAATATGGCTCCTTAACCCAAAAAGTGAATGTTTATTTCTGTAATTCTTCATACAAATACTGATATGGTTTCCTCAGAACTTAATCATCAGAACTTCCATCAGAACTTGTCCTCAGAATTTATGCAACTGATACTTAAACTGTTCATCTAAAACAACATTGATCACCACAGTAATTTTCATCATTCATATGGAGTGTAAGTGTGTGCATTAAGCTATATATCAGACAAGGAGTAAAGTCTGATTCACTTCAGTACATCTTAGAAATAAGGCATAACTAAGAACTTTGCTCAAATCTATCATTAGTCTGAAGTCCACTACAGAATGTGTTCATGCATAAGCCCACCTCAACTGTTTTGTGCTCATTTTATGCATCTTTTGAAATTCCTTTTTACAGTGGCTTCTCATTGTAAGTGAGTCACGACTGCTTATTAGAATTTATGCTATTATCAGAGTATTTCTCCAGTAATCAGAGAATGCGAAAAGTCACCAAGAAAATTTATTTTGCTTTTCTAATGCATATTACTTAATACCAGCAATGCACTTGGGTATTCCCTTCCACATGTATTTTTCTCTAGATCTCAAAGGAGTACCTGATTTTTATTTCTTTTCTTTTTCTTTTTCTTTTGATAAGTGAGGTTTATCAGCACTTAGTACATCCATAAGATTTACCAACATCAGAACTTAACAGATAAGAAGCACTATTCTAGTTTTTGACTTAGTAATAAGATACACAAAGTAAACCTAACCAAGCTCAATATCAGAATTTGCTTGTGTTAAAAAATTTCCACATAAACAATTACTTCAAATATGGGATCTTTAGTATATTAAAGACTACTAGGTCAACATCTAGCACAGTTATCCTCATTGGATTGAATAGTCACAGAAACATTCATATCACTATCAGAGTTTAGAAATTCACATCAGATAACAATCAGAGAAAATTTCAATTTAAGCACATAATACACAAAGATAGTAATATCTGTAAATACTGATCATAAAGTCTGATGTATCAGAACATAAACTAAGCAAATTTAGAGAAAGAACCTGAAACCATTCCAAGTTCATTTACCAATCTTGTAAAAGTAGCTTCACACAGTGGTTTTGTGAAGATATCTGCTAGTTGTTGATCTGTTGGAACAAAGTGCAATTCCACTGTACCCTCCATCACATGTTCCCTTATAAAGTGGTACCTAATGCAGATGTGCTTTGTCATTGAGTGTTGAACTGTATTACCTGTCATAGAAATAACACTTTGATTATCACAGTAAATAGGGATTTTAGAATATGTTAACCCATAATCCAGTAACTGATTCTTCATCGAAAGAATCTGTGCACAACAGCTTCCTGCAGCAATGTATTCTGCTTCTGCAGTTGATGTGGAAATTGACTTTTATTTCTTGCTAAACCAAGAAACCAATCTGCCTCCAAGAAATTGGCAGCTTCCAATTCTCCATTAAGAAAAGCACTTTTTACATCCATTTGAAAGACTGTAAACTTTTTGTGAGCAACATAAGCCAAAAATATCCTTATGGCTTCCAATCTAGCAATTGGTGTAAATGTTTCATCATAATCAATTCCCTCATGTTGAGAGTATTCTTTTGCAACCAGCCTTGCTTTATTCCTTGTAATTATGCCATCACTATCAGTTTTGTTTCTGAACACCCATTTTGTACCAACAACAGATTTGTTCTTTGGTCTTGGCACTAGGGTCCAGACTTTATTTCTTTCAAATTCATTTAACTCTTCCTGCATTGCTTGCACCCAATCAGCATCTTGAAGAGCTTCTTCCACTTTCTTTGGTTCAGCCTGAGAAAGAAAAGAGTGATAGAGACATTCATTTGATGTTGTTGTCCTAGTTCTTATACCTGCTTCAGGATCTCCAATAATCAAGTCAGGTGTATGTACTTTAGTCCACTTCCTTGCAGATGGAAGGCTATCTCTAGAACTGGATGCTCCCCCATGATCTATGTTGTCTTCATCAACATTCTCTGATGCTCCCCCTGAAATTATGCTCTCTGAGTTGGATCCTTCAGAGTTTGAGTTTCTAGAATTATCAGAACTTGGCCCATCAGAACTTGATGAATCAGAATTTGAGTTTCTAAAATTATCAGAACTTGCCCCATCAGAACTTGATGAATCAGAACTTGAAGAGCCTGTTCTTGGTTCTGATGCTTCTTGAGATGTGGTTGTATCTTCAATATGCTCCCCCCTGCACAGGTGCATTTTACTTTGTCATAGTTACCACAGTTTCAATAACATCAGAGTTTAACCCATCATAGTTTTCAGTATCAGGATTTAGACTGTCAGGATTTACAGAATCAGAATTTAAAACTTCATTCTCAAATCTCAGCTGATCATGATCATTGAAATCCTTAAGTCCTGTAATCTTCTTATCATCAAAAGAGACATTGATAGATTCCATGACAACCCTTGTTAAATTGTAGACTCTGAAGGCTTTTATGGAAAGTGGATATCCAATAAAAATTCCTTCATCAGCTTTTAGATCAAATTTGGATAGATGTTCAGGATGAGTCTTAAGAACAAAACACTTGCATCCAAATACATGAAAATACTTCAGGTTTGGCTTCTTTTTCTTCACCATCTCATATGGTGTCTTTCCATGCTTGTTGATAAGTGTTGCATTCTGAGTAAAACAAGCAGTCTGCACAGCTTCAGCCCAAAAATAGGTTGGTAACTTTGCTTCATCAAGCATAGTTCGTGCAGCTTCAATAAGAGTTCTATTCTTTCTTTCAACAACTTCATTTTGATGTGGAGTTCCAGGAGCAGAAAATTCATGCTTAATTCCATGGTCTTTGCAGAACTCTTCCATAATCAAATTCTTGAACTCAGTGCCATTATCACTTCTTATGATTTTCATAGAGTCTTTAACCAATTTATCCAGTTGTTTGACATGATCAATCAAGATAGATGTAGTTTCACTTTTTGTGTGCAAGAAATACACCCATGTGTATCTGGTGAACTCATCCACTATGACCATAACATATTTCTTCTTTACAATAGACATGACATTCACTGGACCAAATAGATCAACATGTAGTAGGTGATAAGGCTCAAGAATTGAAGATTCAGTCTTGCTCTTGAATGAAGATTTTCTTTGTTTTGGCTTTTGACAAGAATCACAAAGGCCATCAGGAGCAAATACTGATTTTGGCAGTCCTCACACAAGATCTTTCTTGACTAGTTCATTTATATTGCTGAAATTTAAATGAGAGAGTTTCTTGTGCCAATCCCAGCTTTCTTCAATTGACGCTCTACTTAACAGACAGATTGCAGACCCATAAGAACTTGTTGAAAGCTTAGATTCATAAATGTTAGCATGCATATATCCTTTCAGAACAACTTTCCCTGTAGATTTGCTTACAACTTCACAGTGTTCTTCAAAGAAATCCACATGATAACCTCTGTCACAGATTTTACTAACACTTAGCAGATTGTGTTTAAGTCCTGAGACTAGAGCTACTTTTTCAATGATGACATTCCCAAGATTGATATTGCCATATTCCAGAGTTTTTCCCATGTTGCCATCTCCATAAGAAACACCTAGGCCAGCTTTCTCCACAAATTCTGATAGCAGGGCTTTATTTCCAGTCATATATCCTCAACATCTATTGTCCAGAACTAGGATGTTTTTCCTGTTGCCCTGCAATCACAAAGACCACTAATGATTAGTTTTAAGGACACAGACTTTCTTGGATCCTTTGGCCTTATTAAGTTTGTTAACATTTGCAGCGGATTTAACATCAGAGTTTATGTTAACATTTTTCTTATCAGAATTTACAATATCAGACTTTGCATCAGAACTTACACTAGAAGGAATAATGCTAACTTTCTTTAAAGAAGGTTTTATTTGATAATAATCATAGTACAAACTATGATATTCCTTACAAGTATAAATGGAATGCCATAAACTACCACAATGAAAACAAGGATTTTGTGGTTTACATCTAACAGACTGACTCTTAACTCCTGATTTTGAAGGTAAGGAGTTTATATTTTTAATCTTCCTGCAAAAAGAAGACAGATGGTTAGAATTTCCACAGTTATAACATTTCTTTCTAGGAGCATTAGGAATAGGCTTATAATCATTGCTTTTATTCATACCTTCCTTTCCATTCCTATTTTTCCTGGGTGGCTTTACCTTGTTTACATTCTTAACATCTTTCAGCTTATGCTTAAGCTGCTTCTTTGTTATTAAGCCTATGTTAACTTCAGTTGGCTTATCCTGTTTTGGTTTATCAGAAGTTAATTTTTCTTTAACTTCTGATTTATCAATATCAGACTTTATAGCTACAAACTTAATAGGATTTACCTTTGGCTTTTGTTTAACAAGTATAGGCTAAATTTCTACAGTTCCTTTATTATTCTTATCATCTCCATAACCTAAGCCCTCTTTCCAGTTTCCACTACTTAACAAATTTTGAGTTGTTCTTCCAGAGTTAGTCCAAGTCCTGATAATCTCTCTTTCCTTTTCTAACTCAATTTTTAGAGATTAATTCAATTTTAACACTTCATCTCTAATATAAAAAGCATCATCTCTTTTTTTCTGAGTTTGATGGAACATAACTAACTCCTTTTCTAAATAGTCATTCCTTTTCTTAAAAGCCAAATTTTCAAAAGTTAACCTTTCACATGTTAAAGTTTGATCTCTATAACTATTGAACATGGTTTTAAAATATCTACTCAACTCAGTAATATCATCAGTATGAAAAGCATAAGTTGTTTGAGGTACCTTTAACTCAGCAGCTTCAGAACTGCTATTAGCATTTGCCATCAAAGCATAGTTCACCTCACTTTCAGAATCTGAAGTGTCTGTCCATCTTTTCTTCTTTGTGACAAGTGCCTTGCCTTTGTCACCTTTTCTTTTCTTGTAGTCAGGAGATATGTGGCCTTTCTCACCATAATTGTAGCATTTAACATTTGAGTAATCTCCTCTATCAGACTTTCCAGCTCTGCCTTCAAATTTTCTAAATCCCTTCTTATCAGAACTTCCCCCTTCTGAATTTCCTGTAAGCTATCTTTGTGATACCCTTCACCATAAGAGCACACAATTTCATCATCTCTTCATCAACATCCATCTCAGATAGACTTTTAGTTTCTGAATCCTCATCACTATCAGAACTTGATGACTCAGTATCAGACTTTGTGATGAGAGTCTTTCCTTTGCCTTTCTTTGAGACAGCCACTTTAGGGGATTCCTCCTTAGCCTTAAGAGCAACTGTCCTTGACTTTCTCCCATGCCTCTTGCTTCTTTGATCCATCTCAAGTTCATGAGTTTTGTGCATACCATAAATTTCATCAAGAGTAGTTTCATCAAAAGCATAGTTGTCTCTTATAGTAGTTGCCTTCAAGTCCCAACTTTCAGGAAGAGCTAAAAGGAATTTAAGATTAGTATCTTCAATATCATATTCCTTATCCACCAGTGACAAATCATTCAAGAGTTTGACAAATCTGTCATAAAAACCAGTTAATGACTCATCAGGTTTTGAGTCAAAGTGCTCATACTCTTGAGTGAGTATAGTCATCATGTTCTTCTTAATTGAATCAGTTCCCTGGCATCTTATCTCCGAGGCATCCCATATCTCCTTTGCAGTCTTGCAGTTAATTACCCTGTTTGACATGACATTATCAATGGCACTATGCAGTAAATGTCTTACCTTTACATCATTTGCAATAGATGAGATATCTTCAGCTGTATATTCACTTTTCTCCTTTGGTACAGTCTGTGTTGGCTGATCTGCAACTACAACAGAGAGCTTGGTTGGCTTATGTGGTCCTTCATTAATTCTATCAAGGTATTCTGGATCTGTAGCTTCCAGAAACATAGACATCCTCACCTTCCATATGGGATACTCAGAAGGTTTCAATATGGGAACCCTAATAGTCTCATATCGATTATGGATTTGAGTCTTTTGAGTTTCTTCAGTTTTGGTGGGCTTGGTTGGAGTTTGTGTTTCTTCAAACATGATTGTTTTTGGATCTTTACTGTATGTATGTTAACAGATTTCTCTAATACCACTTGTTAGGTCACACACACTATAGAAGGGGGTTGAATACAATGTCTAGTACAATCAAATCGAATTAAGAACACAAGTATGAAACACATAATAATCTTATTAATGAAACAGTATTACAATGGAACCGTCCTCTCTCAGTGATGAACAAATATCACGAGAGCTGCTAGGGTTACAATGAATAATATTATCGAATAAGATAACACATATAGTGTAAACCCTATGCTGTGTTTATATAGACACACAGTTACAAGATAATCTTCTAATTGATATCGAATATGATTCTGCATCCTAAAATATATCAACTAGTTATCTTTTCTTCCAAGTATTCTATTCTTCATTGAATTCTTCTTTATGCATATCTTTTCTTGTTTTAGTCTCGATCTTCTTTCCTTTCAATCAGCCGCCTTCCTTATCTGAAAGTCTCCTTACGTCCTGATATTATCTCCTGATAAAAACTTCTGACAACTTAAGTTCTGACAACTTAAGTTCTGATATCTTAAGTCCTGACTTCAGTATAAGTACTGATTTCCAGTTAAGTCCTGATTTGTCCTGTTAGTTAAGATCTGAAAACTAAACACAAATCATCATTAGACATGACATCACAAATATATCTAACAAAACATAATTTTGACGACTGGTGCCATTGTTAGAGATTGGGAAATTTGCAGAGAAAGTATTTTCTTTTGAGAAGAAAGAAGTTAGAGCAATTGAATCTTGAGAATGATAAAAGAGAAGAATAAAAATGAATTTAGCTTTTATACTATCTCAGAAATAAATTGTCTAAAATAATAAAGTAAAATAAAGTGACCAATAAAAATTGCCCAAAATAGCCATTTAAAAAAAATAAACTGTAGAAATTCTGTCACTTATCCGTCGTGTCATGCTTATAAACTGTAAGTATAGTCGATGGATGATGTTCAGAGTTTTAACGGCTAAGATTGAGATAATTCGACGGATGAGGATAAATCAGTTATCCGTCGAGTTATAAAATACTCCAGAAAAATAATTGATTTTTATTAACAATTAATATTCCGACAGATGATCAAACTCGATGGATAATGAGCATCTGTCGGGATGTAAATTTTGACTTAGCCAATATTTCATCCAAAACAGAAAAATCAATTAAATTTCTGAATGCATTAAAACTTGCAAAAATATCTGAAATGATTCAGGAATAATTAAGCATACCTAACTCACTTACCAGCCTTGAAAAGGTGGATTCATCAAGTGGCTTGGTAAAGATATCTGCAAGCTATTTTTCTCTTGGAACAAAATGCAGTTTCACAGTACCATTCATCACATGTTGCCTTACGAAGTGGTACTTGATGTCTACGTGCTTTGTTCTTGAATGTTGCACTGGATTTTCAGTGATGGCAATTGCACTTGTGTTATCACAGAAAATGGGAATTCTATCCACTTGTAGACCATAGTCCAACAATTGGTTTTTCATCCACAAAATCTGTGCACATCAACTACCAGCAGCAATATATTCAGCTTCAGCTGTAGAAGTAGAAACTGAATTTTGATTTTTACTGAATTAGGACACAAGCTTGTTCCCTAGAAATTGACAGGTTCATGTTGTACTTTTTCTGTCTATTCTACAACCTGCATAATTTGCATCTGAATAACCAGTTAGATCAAAACCAGAATCTCTAGGTGAGATTCTCTAGAATCAGCCTGAAATCTAGCACAAAGACAAGTAGCAAACATTATATCTAGCCTACTAGCTGTTAAGTACAGAAGTGAGCTAACCATGCCCCTATAGCTTGAAATATCCACAGACTTTTCAGTAGTGTTTAATTCAAGCTTAGTTGCAGTGGTCATGGGAGTTTTAACAGATGTGCAATCGATTAGATCAAACTTCTTTAAAATATCATGAATGTATTTATTTTGACTAATGAATATTCCATCACTAACTTGCTTAACTTGAAAACCAAGAAAGTAAGTTAGTTTTCCCATCATGCTCATTTCATACTTACTTTGCATCAATTTGGCAAGCTTTTTGCAAAGTTTTTCATCTGTAGAGCCAAATATAATATCATTTATATAAATTTGAACAAGTATATTAGAGCCATTAACATTTCTAAAGAATAAAGTTTTATCAACAGTACCTCTTGTGAAGTGATTTTCCAAAAGAAACTTTGATAAATTATCATTCCAGGCTCTAGGTGCTTACTTCAGTCCAAAAAGTGCTTTCAAAAGATAGTAGACATGATTTGGGAAATTTTGATCTTCAAAACTAGGAGGCTAACCAACATAGGCTTCCTCCTCCAAATCTCCATTCAGAAAAGCACTTTTGACATCCATTTGATAGACTTTGAAATTGGCATGAGCTGCATATGCTAAGAAAATTCTGATGGTTTCAAATCTCGCAACATGAGCAAAAGTTTCATCAAAATCTATTCCTTCTTGTTAACAATAGCCCTTAGCAACCAATCTAGCTTTGTTCCTGACTACTATGCCATTTTCATCCATCTTGTTTTTGAATACCCATTTGGTGTCAATTGGATTCTTTCCTTTAAGCTTGGTTACCATCTTTCATACCTTGTTCCTTTCAAATTTGTTTAGCTCTTCCTGCATAGCTAAAATCCAATCAGGATCCAAAAAAGCTTCTTCTACCTTCTTTAATTCTTCCTTAGATAGGAAGCTACTGTATAAACATTCTTCTTGAGTTGCTCTCCTTGTTTGTACTCTAGAAGATGCATCATCAATGATGAGCTCAAAAAGGTGATCTTTAGTCTATTTTCTTTGTTGAGGTAGATTAGCTCTAGATGAAGAGGCCTCATTGTTGTCTTGATGTGTAACTGAGTTTTGATTATTAGAAACTCCCCCTGAGTTTGTGAATCTTTGATTTGAGAAAGGGGAACTTTCTGTAAGTGATCTATTCTGACTTTCAGCTTCTCTTAATGACCCGACGGATGGTGCACTTTGTGTCCTGACTAATGAAGCTGATTGTCTCCCGAGGGATAAAGAAGATTGTCTCCCTACGGATGAAGCATTTTACAACTCGACAGATGTTGAATCATGTGCTTCATTAGTTGTAGATTTTTCTGCATTATCCTAATTCACTGTTTCTTGATCACTATCATCATCACTGTCATCACTAACCATCTCCACATTATCAAAATTGAGGCTTTCATGGAAATCTCCATCTTGCAGTCCTTCAATCTTTTTGTCATCAAACATAACATGTATTGATTCCATAACAATGTTGGTTCTTAGATTGAAGACCCTATATGTCTTTCCCATAGCATATCCAACAAAAATTCCTTCATCTGCTTTAACATCAAACTTCCCATGTTGATCAGTTTGATTCCTCAAGATAAAACATTTGCAGCCAAAGACATGAAGAAAATTTAGAGTTGGTTTCTTTTTCTTGAACAATTGGTAGGGTGTCATACACTTTGCTTGATTAATCAAAGAAATATTCTGAGTGTAGGAGGCAGTATTCACAGCTTCAGCCCAAAAATATGTTGGTAACTTTGATTCTTCAAGCATTGTCCTTACAGCTTCAATAAGAGATATGTTCTTTCTTTCCACTACTCCATTTTATTGTGGAGTTCTTGCCGCAGAAAACTCATGCATTATCCCATTCTCTTCATAAAATGATCTCATCACAGAATTGTTGAACTCAGTTCCATTGTCACTCCTGATTTTCTTTACTTTAAAATCAGGATGATTGTTGACTTTCCATATGTGATTGATGATGATTTCACTAGCCTCATCTTTAGACTTTAGGAAATATGTCCAAGAGAAATTTGAGAAATCATCCACAATTACTAGGAAAAATCTTTTCCTTGAGATGGACAACACATTGACTGGTCCAAATAAATCCATGTATAGTAATTGCAAAGGTTCTTCAATTATTGAATCAAGCTTCTTTCTGAATGATGCTTTGATCTGCTTTCCTTTTTGGCAGGCATCACACAATCCATCCTTAGAAAACTCCACTTGAGGAATGCCTCTAACCAGTTATTTCTTGACAAGCTCATTCATGGTCTTGAAGTTTAGGTGGGACAGCTTCTTGTGTCATAGACAACTTTCATCTTGACTTGCTTTACTAAGAACACAAGTGACAGATTCTACATTAGATGAGTAGAAGTCAGCTAGATACACATTTCCTTTTCTCACTCCAGTGAGAATCACTTTGTTGCTTCTTTTATTTGTCACAACACATGCTTCTGAATTGAAGGTTACTGAATTGCCCTTATCACAAAGCTGGCCGATACTCAACAAATTGTGCTTGAGACCATCCACTAGGGCAAGCTCTTCAATAATGACATTGTCTTTTGAAATCAAGCCATATCCCACAGTATAACCTTTGCTGTCATCTCCAAAAGTGATACTTGGGTCAGCTCTTTCCTTGCACTCTGTGAGCAGGGTAGAATCTCTAGTCATGTGCCTTGAACAACCACTATCCGGGTACCAAAGATTCTTTCTGTTTCCCTGCACACATCAAAACCAAATCAAGTTGATTTTGGTACCCCAGTTTCCTTGGGTCCTGCCTTGTTAGCTTTCTTCTTTGGTTTCTTAGGTTTGATCTCATTTGACTTAGGAATTTCCGATTCATCCTTAGTCATTTGAGTTGGACCTTTGAAACTAGTCATTAAACCAGAATTATCATGCACATTTTGATTAACAGGGAAAGGCATGTTGTTTGCAAACATGTTATTCCAGTAAGGCATGCTAAATGGCATTTGAGGCATACTAAATGCAGCATAATAAGCATTAGGTGCAAATGGCATATTAGCAAATTGTGCATTCATATTCTGAGTAGACATAGCATTCATAGGCATGGTAGGCATAGCAGTCATGTTAGGAAAAGAGGGAGGCACAGACACAGGAGTAGGCATGGCAAGTTTGCAATTTACAGACAGATGATTAACACTACCACACTTAACACATATTTTTCTTGGTGTATATTTATTATGTGTGTAGTTGTTATGCTTGTTAATTTCTACTTTCCCATTTCTATTGTTTTTCTTTTTAGTTTCTGTTTTAACCTCAATCTTTTCTAATCTGTCATTCAATTGCTTGATGGACAGATGACCAACATTAACTTTCTTCTCCTTCTTCACTTGACTTGATTCTCCTGAAACAAAGTTTTTGGAAACTAATCCATATTTTTCATTCAGCTTAGCTAGCTTAGCTTTGCTCACAAATTTACTAACATCCGACGGATATGGCTCTTTGTCACTCGACGGATAATCCTTTTGATTATCCGATGGATGATTCTCATCATCCGTCGAGTCCACATCTGTTAGCAATCCTTCAACCAAATTGAATTCCAAATTCTCCTTACTCTTTCCAGGCTGCATCACAAAAGGACTCAATACCTTGAACTTTAGTGATTTGAGCATGAACATCTCTGGATGATTTCCATGCTTTAATCACTTCTTGTTCTCGTTCAAGCTGCTTCTTTAAAATCTCTTATTTCTTCAAAGACTCAGTTAATTCATCCTTAGCAATCTTACACTCAATTCTCAATTTTTCAAATTTAATAAACTGAGACTCTAGCACATTATTCCTCTCACTTAAAAACAAACTGTTTTCTTTAATTTTAGCATTTTCCTTAGTGAGGGACTTATGTGTAACACGTAAGTGATATAATTCTGTAGACATGTCATTGATTGCATCATTACACTCAGCTTCAGATAAATGTGTTAGGTTAGTGGTGATTACCTGATTACTTGAAAAACTTGTTTCTATTTCATCAGACTTGGCTATCAGGGCTAGATTGACATAGTTTACATCTTCATCCAATCCATCAGCTGCCCAGTCATTTTCCTATGTAATGAAAGCCCTTTCCTTTTGTTTGAGCAACTCAAAATATTTCTGTTTGTAATCAATAGGCTCAAACTTCTTTTTGCTGGAATCTGACTTTCTACACTCACTGGCAAAATGCCCTGCCAATCCACATTTGAAACATTTGAACTTGGATTTATCCACCATGTTTCTACTTGGCTTGGCTGCTCCAAAGTTCTTTTTGAACTTGAGCTTGGCAAATCTTCTGGAAAGGAATGCTAAATGCTCATCAATATCATCCATGTCATCTTGGCTCAAATGATCTTCATTTTCAGCTACCAGCCCTTTGCCCTTGCTTTCACAGACCTTTGATGTAGATTCAACAGCTTCGACCTTCATCTCTTTCTCTTTTTCAAACTCAGCAACCAGTGCTATGGACCCTCCTTTCTTCCTTCCTTTCTCCATCCTCTCATCTTGCTCTATTTTAAGCTCATAAGTTTTCAGGATGCCATACAGTCTCTCCAAGGTGAACTCCTTGTAATCCTGAGAATTTCTTAATGAGACTGTCATTGGTTTCCACTCTCTTGGAAGAGATCTAAGGAACTTGAGGTTAGAGTCTTTTGTTTGATAGACTCTTCCATGCAACTTCAGAGCATTTAGTAGTTTTTGAAACCTACTAAAAATATCAATGAGAGACTCACTATCTCCACAATGGAAGTGCTCATATTGCTGAATTAGCAGCTGCATCTTATTATCCTTTACTTGCTCAGTACCATCACAAATAATCTGGATAGGGTTCCAAACCTCCTTGGTTATTTTGCAGTTAATGATGTTATCAAACATATCACCATCAACTCCATTAAAAATATATTAATGGCCTTCTTGTCTTTCCTGACTTGCTCAATATCAGGATCTGACCATTCATGCCTAGGCTTGGCAACCAATGGTTCATTGCCTGTTGCAGCTCTCATTGGTTGTTAGATATATTTGTGATGTCATGTCTAATCTGATTTGTTTAGTTTCAGAACTTAATATCATGACTTATTAGGACTTACTGGTAATCAGAACTTATTGAAGTCAGAACTTATATCAGAACTTAAGGCCGTCAGGATTTATATCAGGACTTAAGTGCGGGTACTTCAGATAAGGTAATGTATCAGTTTATTGTATGAAATGTCTTATTTGACTACATTTTACATCAGTTATTTTGGTTATGAAGTGATGTTTGTTTTTTTTTATTCATGAATCCCCTGTTTCAATCAAATGCCCAAAACCCAAACAAGAGTCATCCAAAAACATACCAACTACCATATTACCATTCCAAAACTAACCAAACCAAAACAAACGCAAAAACAAACGCGAAACCAAACATACATTCATTCATTTACCATAGATTATATCAAGTGCGTACATATATCCACCACCATCCAAACTACATAATCCAAACAAACTACATAACTGCACGATCATTTACGTAGTTCATTCCAAATAAAAATTTACCAACTAAAGTTCCCCCATTTATTAACAAAAACCACTAGTAGCTCTTACAAATTCAGTCCACATAAAGGAGCTACAGATTAGGCCTTTTTATAAGAAGGACTCGATATGGCTAAGAGTCTCACATCGAACCTCGTCAAGTTCAGCCTTGGGAACAGTCACCTTTCGATTCTTCGTCGACCACTGAAAACTGTAACACACAGGAATTAGTAACAATGAATTCTACCACAAATTATATGTACACCAATTATATCAAGAATTAATTAAGCAAAAAAATATACCTTTTTGACAAATGTCATTTCATTATCCATGGCAATTTCTTTCATATACCACAAAACAACATAGCCGCATTCAGTTCCACCGGGCTGTTTGGGGCATCCCTATTTAATCAAAAAAACTCAGACCAATTAATAACTAAATTAATTCCCCTATCTAACCAAAAAAACTCTGACTAATAAGTAAATTAATGCCCCTGATTCTTACTGTAATATATCTGATAGTCGGTGCTTTATTTCCCCTTCCGGCCTGAACATTGAACGCAATCACAGCCCTATCATCTTAGCAGTATCAATAACATAAATTGATTGATATCTCAATAATGAAAATAATCACTCGAAATTAAATGCAAATACCTTGATATTGCTTTTTCCAAATCGGGAAAGGTAGTTGAACGAGGCAGAGGATTGAGTATGAAAACCTCGCCCGCCCAAATCACAACCAATATCCAATGGCAGCTATTTTTTATAAATATTTATAATAAACAGAATAAATATCAGAATCATATCATTTTGATTTTCATGCTTATAAATAAATAAATAAATAAAGCGATTTATAATAAATCTGGAGACATTTTTTATGTACTTACTTGCAATTATGTGGCATCAGGATTAGCCTCTTTAAATCGACTAATCAAATTATCTTCAAAATTGATGTTCAAGGTAAACGAGACTCCGGGATCACAGAAAGCAAATTGCTCCAAATTTTCATTTTCACAAACCATGCAATGCAAGTATCTGCCTTGCAAATAAAATGAAATTATAAAAAAACAATAATATAAATGCAGAAATTATCCACAAGAAGACAAGACAATAATTAAAAAAATTATACTACTCACGCCATGTATGCAGAAATTGCTGCTTGGCCAATCATTTTAAACTCAAGCAAAGCAATTATGTTTTCATGCAAAATGAAAATTCTTTTCTCAACACCAAACACCTCCGCATCGCATGGGATTTGAATGAAGTTTCCAGTGGACTTCATGAATGTCGTTGCATGTTTATACAACAACCGAAAGCGCTTCGGAACGTTTTTATTGATTTCTATATTCTCAAATAAGGACTAAACCTTATGCAAATCAGTTAAAGGATCCTTGCCTTTCCTTTTACTTTTCTGAAAATATTATCAAATTTATTAAAACAAATATATACAAGCACTTGTTATTACATGTAAATCCGTATTTTAACTTCACAGGGGTCTATAAAACATAAAAAAAATACAAAAATTTCTAAGAGGACAATTTGCAAACAGTTTTAGACAAATAACTACACATAGAACTACACATGCAACAACTACACATTTCAATTTCACCTGCATATATACAACTACACAAATATATACATGCAGCCCAAACAAATATAAATAGATATGTAAAGAAGAATATACCTAACAAAACAAGCTCCAAAATCCCAAAAAACTAACTCTGAAGCCCAAAATCCAACTTAACTCCAAGCTCCAACCTTTAAGCTTTAACAAACCCTTAGCTCCAAGATTTAAGCTCCAACAAACTCTACTCCTCACCTTAAACTTCAATGAACACACTTCACTCCTTAATCTTCGAATCTGTCACAAAAATTGAAACAAATGAGAAAAAAGAACATTTGAAAGAAAGAGAATAAGTAAGAGATGAGTTGAAGAAATTGAGAGCTTTAATTGGAGATTGAAGGTCTAATCAGAAATTGAATACATTTGAGAGTTCTAGGTTTAGCTATGAGCAGTCGAGAGAAAGGGGGAATGAGGTGAGTGTTTTGTCAGAAAATGCAAAATCTGTTTTGTTTTGTAATTTTTTGTTTTTGTTTTGATTTTGATTTATTTTTAATTTTATGTTATAATCTTATTAAAGTGAATGAGTGATAGGTGGGAGGCGAAATATACTAAGGGGGAAGGAAAATATTTGGCTAAGGGCGGGGAGCAAAAGGGAGAAGCAGCGGGCTCTAAATTTTTAAAATTGAGCTTAGACATCGGTTTATATGTCAACCGATGTTAAAAGTGAATTGGACATCGATTTATATGTTAACTGATGTAACATAGTTTTTAAAAGAACAACTTAGACATTGCTATACTGAAAAGCTTAGGTAAACATACCAAAAAGACATCACTTATTTGTTATGTGATGTAAAAAACGCTTTTAACATCAGTGACTTTTCTGACTGATGTCTAATGTGCGATGTCTAATGCTGATTTTCTAGCAGTGAGAGATGATGCAACTGTGTGCTCTTATGGTGAAAGGTATCATAAAGATAGCCTACAAGAAATTCAGAAAGGGTAAGAAGTTTTCCAGGAGAGGTGGAAGTTCTGAAAAGAAAGGGTTCAGAAAGACTGAAGGCAAAGGAGGAAAGTCTGACAGAAGAGACAACTCAAATGTCAAATGCTACAATTGTGGTGAAAGAGGCCACATCTCTCCTACCTGCAAGAAAGGAAAAGGTGATAAAGGCCAGGCACTTATCACAAAGAAGAAAACCGGGCAGACACTTCAGATTCTGAAGAAGAGGTGAACTATGCTTTGATGGTAAATGCTGATAGCAGTTCTGCAACTGCTGAATTGAAGGTACCTCATTCAACTCTTGCTTTTCATACTGATGATATTTCTGAGCTAAGATTATATCTTAAAACCATGTTTATTAGTTTTAGAGATCAGACTTTAGAAAATGAAAGATTATAATCTGAAAGTCTTGCTCTTAGAAACAGAAATGACTACTTAGAAAAAGAGTTAGTTATATTTCATTAAACTCAGAAAGAAAGAGATGAGGCTTTGTATGTTAAAGATGAACTGCTAAAATTGAATAAATCCATTAAAATCTGAACTAGAAAAGGAAAAGGAAATAATCAAAACTTGGACTAACTCTGGAAGAACAACTCAGAAAATCTTAGAAAATGGAAATTGGAAAGAAGGACTAGGTTACCTAGATGATAAAGAAGAAAAGGAAACCGTGTCATCTAAACCAACTTTACCAAGAAAGATGAAAAGCCTAAAATTAATACTGTCAAGTTTGTGTCAAATTCTGACAAGTCAAAATCTGAAAAGATGAAAGACTCTAAAACAAAACTCAAAGAAAAGTCAACTTCTGACAAATTAAAACAGGATAAACCAGCTGTAGTAAACATTGGCTTAATGACAAAGAAGCAGCTTAAGTATAAGCTGAAAGAGATTAAAAATGTGAATGAGGTAAAGGAAGCTAGGAAAAATAGGAATGGAAAGGAAGGTGTGAATAAAAGCAATAATAATATGCCAGTTCCTAATGCTCCTAGAAAGAAATGCTATAATTGTGGAAACTCTAACCATCTTGCTTCTTTTTGCAGGAAAAATAAAGAAATAAACTCTTTACCTCCTAGATCAAGAGTTAAGAGTCTGTATGTTAGGTTTAAACCATAAAATCCTTGTTTTCATTATGGTAGTTTATGGCATTGTATTTATACTTGTAAGGAATATCATAGTTTGTACTATGATTATTATCAAATAAAACCTTCTTTAAAGAAAGTTAGTGTAATTCCTTCTAGTGTAAATTCTGATGCAAAGTCTGATATAAATCTGATAAAAAGCATGTTAGCATAAACTCTGAAACTAAATCCGCTGCGAATGCTAACAAACTTAAAAAGTCCAAATGATCCAAGTAAGTCTGGGTCCTTAAAACTAACCAATAGTGGTCTTTGTGATTGCAGGGCAACAGAAAAAATATCATGGTTCTGGACAATGGATGTTCAGGACATATGACTGGAAATAAAGCCCTGCTATCAAACTTTGTGTGTAATATCCCATATTTTCAAATATTATTATTATTATTATTATTTGGAATTGTGTTATGTGATTTTTATGTGAATTTTTGTGAATTATATGAAAATTGGAATTGGTGTTTGGGTGTTTATATGTGATATTATTTGAGTATTTTAATTTTTATGTGCTTAGAATAAAATATAGATAATTGTTATATTTTTCTGGTAATTTTTGGACTGTTATATGATTTTATAATGATTCATGGATTTATTAATTATTTTCTGAGTAATTACTAAAATTATTTTATAAAGCGAGGAATCGTCCGACTTCAACCGTTTTTACGTTTTTACAATTCGAAACTCTTCCGAAAACTCCTTCCTAACCTAATCTGGTAATTCCGGACATTTTTCGTGTTTTGACTTTTTCGATCCGGATTACGGTTTAACCCGTACGTGTCCCGGCGCAAAATTTTCGATACAATAAGCATTTTAATAGATAAAAAAAACCCGTATTCTCAAAAGACGGGATATTTTTACACTATTTTCGTATATGGTATTTTATAAAAAGCTCGGTTTTGATAATTATCCAATTCTGGTATTGAATTGTATCGTTTTTATAGTTACTTAGCGACTAAGTAATCTATTTTTGGATCATTTTGTAGTTACTTAGCTGCTAAGCAACTAATTTAACGATCCAAAATGATCCAGAACGAACCAGTATTCCGTAAATATAAATAGCCTATTTCTTATTTCATTTATTTCGTTTATTCATCTGCAACCAGTAAAAATACCGTAAATACAGAGAAAAACCCTAGAAAACGATACGTTCCTGAGAATCAATCGTACGAACGAAGGCGTTATCGAACTCCAATTCGGGAGTGCAGCATATCAAAACGAAGCTCTCAAAATCCTCTTTCTGGATCAATCATCAGTTTTTGCCCAGGAATCAACGTATTTTTCTTATTAAATTATTTTAATTCGAATTATTTAGTGAATAAAATATGAATTTTTACAGACGTTATTATTTGAGTGTTTTGAAGATTCCATGTTGTAGATCATGTTTTTCTAGTCAATTTCATATATTACACTTCAAAAATCGAGTTCAGTAACATATAGAAAAGTTGATTTGATTTTTGAATTTGAATGTTTTTCGTGTTCTTGAATGATTTCACCGGAAAATTCATGTTTTGGCAGGATTTTTTATCCTTTAAGTCTGGGCATAGTTGGAGACTGTAGAGATATAGATCGTCTTACGAGCATTCGATTCATATATTTAGTTTTATTTTTGAACTATTGGATCGGGCTCGCCGGAATCGTAAACCTCTCCGGAATCGGAAAATTTCCGATCAATTTTCCGGCTGTCTGGGACGTTGTTTGCAAATTTTAAAATAGCGATGGATATCCTGGCCGTGTATATTACTGATCAGAAATTTGATCGGAAATTTTCCGATTCCGACGAGGTTTACGATTCCGGCGAGCCCGATCTAATAGTTCAAAAATAAAACTAAATATATGAATCGAATGCTCGTAAGACGATCTATATCTCTACAGTCTCCAACTATGCCCGGACTTAACGGATAAAAAATCCTGCCAAAATATGAATTTTCCGGTGAAATCATTCAAGAACACAAAAAACATTCAAATTCAAAAATCAAATCAACTTTTCTATATGTCACTGAACTCGATTTTTGAAGTATAATATATGAAATTGACCAGAAAAACATGCTCTACAACATGGAATCATCAAAACACTCAAATAATCACGTCTGCTAAAATTCATATTTTATTCACAAAATAATACAAATTAAAATAATTAAATAAGAAAAATACCTTGATTCCTGGGCAAAAACTGATGATTGATTCGGAAAGAGGATTTCGAGAGCTTCATTTTGATATGCTGCACACCCGAATCGGAGTTCGATAACGCCTTTCGTACGATTGATTCTCAGGAACGTATCGTTTTCTAGGGTTTTTCTCTGTATTTACGGTATTTTTACTGGTTGCAAATGAATAAACGAAATAAATGAAATAAGAAATAGGCTATTTATATTTACGGAATAATGGTTCGTTCTCGATCGTTTTGGATCGTTAAATTAGTTGCTTAACAGCTAAGTAACTACAAAATGATCCAAAAATAGATTACTTAGTCGTTAAGTAACTATAAAAATGATACAATTCAATACCAGAATTGAATAATTATCAATACCGAGCTTTTTATAAAACACCATTTACGAAAATAGTGTAAAAATATGTTGTCTCTCGAGAATACGGGTTTTGTTGATCTATTAAAATGCTTATCGTATCGAAAATTTTGCGCCGGGACACATACGAATCAAACCGTAATCCGGATCGAAAAAGTCAAAACATGAAAAATGTCCGGAATTACTAGATTAGGTTAGGATGGAGTTTTTGGAAGAGTTTCAGGTTGTAAAAACGTAAAAACGGTTGAAGTCGGACGATTCCCGACTTTATAAATAATTTTGGTAATTACTCAGAAAATTAATTAATAAATTCATAAATCATTATAAAATCATATAACAGTCCAAAAATTACCAGAAAAATATTACAATTATCTATATTTTATTCTAAGAACATAAAAATTAAAATACTCAAATAATATCACATATAAACACCCAAACACCAATTCTAATTTTCAGATAATTCACCAAAATTCACATAAAAATCACATAAACAATTCCAAATAATAATAATAATAATTGAAAATATGGGATATTACAATCTACCCCCCTTACAAGGATTCCGTCCTCGGAATCAGCAGAAGAAAGCACTAGGGATCTTCTAGCCAATTTTCCAATCTTGTATACGCAACTTTTCTCAGAATTTCCAATAACACTGCAATTCCTTATACCATACAATTATCATGAAAGCTTCACTCTGCACCTTGTTCCATCCACGTCCTTTGATCAATTCCTCAATGAAATCACTTTTACTGATTGCGGGAAAGAAGAATAGAAAGAAAGAAAGAAGAAAAGAAAGAGAGATAAAGAAAGAAATAAAAAAACAGATTGACTTCGTTGTACGCCATTGATAGTTTAATCACATTGCATTCTACCGTCGTCCTTTGTAATTCCATCACATCGCCTTACTTTGACTTGACCAGGATACTCAGTTTAACTTGATTGGCATACCTTCGAATATTTGGAATGATAAAATCACAGAATTTCAAAAAGAAAAGAATTTGATACCATAACGGGACCAAGATCTAAATTTGAGAAAAATTATTGTTGAAATAGAAGAATAACTGAGAGATCAATGTGATCAAATGAACTTGGTATTGCGTGCCCAAATTAAGACACTACTAAAGGTTGTTAACCTTCATGTATTCACAATACACACAAGTGATGGCGTCCCATCCAACTCCTATCACACAGACAGGTATACCTTGTATCCCCTATAGTTAGGGTTGTTCATCTCAGTCAGAATAAAAGAATATGAAAGGAATTCAAAATCAAATGAATAAAGCTGAAAAGATTTCAAAGCTGATATTTCTGGAGAAAATGATATCCAGAAAACAAGATTTTGGCATAAAATGACTAAACAAGTGTTAGGGAATATATCCTCTAACATATATCCCTTTTTTGAAAGAAGTCAAAAGAAATTATAGAAAGAGAAGGTATTACCAAAGTCTTAATACTTATCTTCTACATAAACTCTTCTGTTGACTCGTCATCCGATTCTAGACACTTCTTCATGTTCTAAGGATATTGGTAATCTTCATCATCGTCGAATTGTAGTAGCCTCGGAAGATTCCACAATAAAAGTTTGCAAGCGCCTGGAGTTTTATCCAGCTAAACACAACCATCTCAAACGAATGCGCCTATCTTAACTTATTCGTTGGTACTATATCCAATAGTCCAACGGGAACTTAATATGAGCTCAAACGTCCTCACATAGCTATACACACACCTACACACTCTCGTTTCTAGTTTGCTATAACCTCAGCTCTGTTACCAACCTGTAACGCCCCCAAATCCGGGGTCAGAGGATTTGGTCGTCACTATGAAACCTCAATCCAAATTAACCTGTTTAATCAATAAATAAATGTCAGCGGAAGATATTTATCATAAATGACCCCAAACTAATCCAAGATCTTTTAAGGTTACAGTTCTAGAAACAAGATATCCAAATTCCACAAATAAATTTTTCACTTTCTTTTAAAACTCTTTTCAATAAATTTCAATTCAAAACTAAACCCACTAGTATAACTTCGAAATGAAGTATACTAGGCCCAAATAAAATATACAACTATAATATATTATAATATAAAAAACTTTACACAAAAGAACTTACATTAATTTGCAAACCCTGGACCAACTACCTTCCAAAAGCTTCTTCTTTGCTTCCTCGAATTACGCAGCTAAACAGCGCAAGCTAATCCTCACTAGAGGTTAAATTTGAAAACAGGCAAGTATGAGCGGCAGAAATGCTCAGCAAGCTAATTATAACATATATAGGGTCGTTTTGATATAAAACTGACATCTGCATCAGCGCAGAACATTTAAAAATCATAATTGTTGAATCATAAAATTTTAGTTGAGGAACCCCAGAATTGATCCCTTAATTGTATTCAAAACCATTTTGATATTTTTGAGCGAAATGCTTCAGCAATACTTTGAATCTTGACGAGAATAAAACTCGTAAAACAGTTTTTACGGACATATCGTAAACCACAATAACATGAAACAATGATTATAGAATGAATTATAAACTTTACTCAAAACCGAACTATTGATATTATACCCATTTTGTTGTCATATCAAATTAGATATCAATATGAACTTTGATGCTCACAACACCCATATTGAAGTCAACATCAATCATCTATACTAATACCACCTTTGATATTCAACAACAACGTAAGGATCGGCATAAATCAAAATCTGAATAAAAACCGCAATTCACTTTCAATCCAAAATAGAATTAGTTGATAAATCATTTATTCTATAAAATTATTAAAAGCAATATAATAATTTAGATTGGAATCCTCGGATGACGGTGTGTTGCCACCGGTGATCAGCCGCGGAGCAACACCGGTATGCCTAAGCATATCCAACTAAACAAATGGAGCACCCAAGGCATATATTGGCCTATTGGTATTATATCTTGTATAATACCTAACTCTCTGCTGGACCGCCGCCGCAGCCTCTTACCCAACCATCCAATCTTAAAACGTTTTATTGAGAGCGGTCATAATACTCGACACCCTTAAAAAAATTTATTCGCCCATTTACTTGGGCAGGAATACTCGCAAAACCAACTCATTTTTTTCTCAAAACCCAAAACATTTATAAATCCATTCATTTGATAAGAAAAATTATTTAGCTATTCTGAAAATAGAATAGCAAAATAGTACTTCCATAAATAGAATCATTTAATTCACTGATATGTAAAATATTTATCTATTCAGAACTGAGAATAGGAAAAACAATACTTGCATAAGAAGATTTAAAATAACTATCACCTGAAAAATAAGTGATGATAGGGATACTTGCATAATATGATTCGAAATAAACGTCACTTGAACGATAAGTGAAGTCAGGGGTACTTGCCTTTGGGTTTTAGTAGTTAGCCACACTCGCAAAGATGCATCAATTCTGATATTCTGTCTCAAAACATCACCGTCCTTCTTTTCAACACTTTACTGATATGCTGCTCCTGCTATTGCTAGAAGTCAGATATCCAATACCATTCCATCTCATTCTTTATCCAACGTCTTCTCCTGATCACTCGAACAATCCGCATCTAGAATTAGAAAATATAACTTTAATCGCCTAAACGATAATCACTCGATGAACTGCTCATCAATACCTTAGCGTCTACCCATACGATAGCCCGCACATAAGATAACAGCCAAACACATGACTCTTAACCCACATATACACATAATTCACATAATATATAAAAACATAACTCACGTATCACATAATTCATATCACATATGACTCGGTTCGTCAAAAAGTTCGACTCGGTGTGTTCAAAACTGAAATCAGATCAAAAATATGATTTATCGATCAATAATGGACTCAAAATGATTCGTAAAATAAGTGACCTTTTGAAACAAAAGGATTTGGGTCTCAAAAGTATTTTTATTGAAAGCGGAATATTTTTCTGAGTCTGTACGTGTTCGTTTCGTATTAAACAGACGAACGATTTATTTAATATGAATATTTTAACATTTTTCAGAATAAAAATTGGACTTCGAATCATTTTATAATAAAATAATAGGGCTCGAACACCCGAAAATAATTTTATAATAATTATCAAGCATGGAAAATAATTTAAAATAATATTTTAAAGTTTGAAACTATTTTTTTAAATTTTTAAATCAAAAATAAATAATTAAATCTAATTAAATAATCAATTAAAATTAATTAATAACTAATTAAATTAATTAATCAATTAATATTTAAATTAATTGACTAATCAAATAATTAATTATCAAATAAAATTAATTAATTAAATAATTTAGATTTATTTTAGAATTAAAAAATAAATTTCAGAATAATTAAATAGTAAATTTTGGAAATTAAAAATAATTAAACACCATTTCTGAAAATATTTATAAACAAAAATATAATATCTATAAGTTTTTAAAACAAGAGTCTGATTTTTATAAGTTTTAAAAACCAGAATCTTAAATTTGAAAATATTAGAAAGTACAGGGACTCATTTGTAATTTTAAAAAACTGGGTGACTAAAGGTCACCATCTCCAAAAGTCAGGGGGCTAAACTGCAATTTGTGCAGTCGCCGCCCTGACTCGCCGGAAAGGTGGTCGGAGTCTTCGACACAGCCCATAACTCAATCAAACTCTGCAGATCAGTAATATACAACGGCCAAGAACTCCATCGCTGTTTTAAAATTTGCAAACAACATCCCAGACAGCCGGAAAATTGATCGGAAATTTTCTGATTCCGGCGAGCCCGATCCGATAGTTCAAAAATAAAATTAAATATATGAATCGAATGGTCGTAAGACGATCTATATCTCTACAGTCTCCAACTATGCCCAGACTTAACGGATTAAAAATCCGGCCAAAACATGAATTTTCCGATGAAATCATTCAAGAACACGAAGAACATTCAAATTCAAAAATCAAATCAACTTTTCTATATGTTATTGAATTCGATTTTTGAAGTATAATATATGAAATTGACGAGAAAAATATGCTCTACAACATGGAATCATCAAAACACTCAAATAATCACGTCTACAAAAATTCATATTTTATTCACTAAATAATTCGAATTAAAATAATTAAATAAGAAAAATACCTTGATTCCTGGGTAAAAATTGATGATTGATTTAGAAAGAGGATTTCGAGAGCTTCGTTTTGATATGCTGCACGCCCGAATTGGAGTTCGATAACGCCTTCGTTCGTACGATTGATTCTTAGGAACGTATCATTTTCTAGGGTTTTTCTCTGTATTTACGGTATTTTTACTGGTTGCAAATGAATAAACGAAATAAATGAAATAAGAAATAGGCTATTTATATTTACGGAATATTGGTTCGTTCGGGATCGTTTTGGATCGTTAAATTAGTTGCTTAGCCGCTAAGTAACTATAAAATGATCCAAAAATATATTACTTAGTCGCTAAGTAACTATAAAAATGATACAATTCAATACCAGAATTGGATAATTATGAAAACCGAGCTTTTTATAAAACACCATATACGAAAATAATGTAAAAATATCCTGTCCCTCGAGAATACGGGTTTTGTTGCTCTATTAAAATGCTTATCGTATCGAAATTTTTGCGTCGGGACACGTACGCGTCAAACCGTAATCCGGATCGAAAAAGTCAAAACACAAAAAATGTCCGGAATTACCATATTAGGTTAGGAGCAAGTTTTCGGAAGAGTTTTGGGTTGTAAAAACGTAAAAACGGTTGAAGTCGGACAATTCCCTGCTTTATAAAATAATTTTTGGTAATTACTCGAAAAATAATTGATAAATCCATAAATTATTATAAAATCATATAACAGTCCAAAAATTACCAGAAAAATATCACAATTATCTATATTTTATTCTGAGCACATAAAAATTAAAAATACTCAAATAATATCACATATAAACACCCAAACACCAATTTCAATTATCAGATAATTCACCAAAATTCACATAAAAATCACATAAACAATTGCAAATAATAATAATAATAATATTTGAAAATATGGGATATTACATTGTGGAGAAAGCTGGTCGAGGAGTTTCTTATGGAGATAGCAACATGGGAAAGACTCTGGGATATGGCAATATCGATCTTGGGAATGTCATAATTGAATCAGTAGCTCGTGTCTCAGGATTTAAACACAATCTGCTAAGTGTAAGTCAAATCTGTGACAGAGGTTATCATGTGGATTTTTTTGAAGAAAACTGTGAAGTTGTAAGTAAATCTACAGGAAAAGTTGTTCTGAAAGGTTACAGACATGTTAACATATATGAAGCCAGACTTTCAACAAATTCTGATGGTTCTGCAATCTGTCTGTTAAGCAGAGCATCAATTGAAGAAAGCTGAAATTGGCACAAGAGACTCTCTCATTTAAATTTCAATAACATAAATGAGCTAGTAAAGAAAGATCTTGTGAGAGGATTGCCAAAATCAGTATTTGCTCCTGATGGTCTTTGTGACTCGTGTCAAAAGACAAAACAAAGGAAATCTGCATTCAAGAGCAAAACTGAATCCTCAATTCTTGAGCCTTATCACTTACTGCATGTTGATCTATTTGGTCTAGTCAATGTTATGTCCATTGCAAAGAATAAATATGCTATGGTTATGCTGGATGAGTTCACAAGATACACTTGGGTATATTTCTTGCACAAGAAGAATAAAACTGCATCTGCTCTAACTGATCATGTCAGACAGCTGGATAAGTTAGTCAAAGATTCTGTTAAAATAATAAGAAGTGATAATGGCACTGAGTTCAAGAATTCAATCATGGAAGAGTTCCGCAAAGAGCATGGAATAAAGCAGGAATTTTTTGCACCTGGAACTCCACAACAGAATGGAGTTGTAGAAAGAAAGAACAAGACTCTTATTGAAGCTGCACGAACTATGCTTGATGAAGCAAAGCTACCAACCTATTTTTGGGCTGAAGCTGTGCAGACTGCTTGTTTTACACATAATGCTACACTAATAAACAAGCATGGAAAACACTGTAACACCCCCAGATCCGGGGTCGGGGATCCGGGTCGTCACGGTCTTTCTTTCCACAATATCACTTAACTTAATTAATAATAAATAACCTCATGTTGTGACCCCACACTAACACACACCACAACATGTTATAGTCTCAGAGATGAAATTGAAATAAGTACAAGTCCTTGAATCCACAATTTAAAAGTTATTACAACCCAAAATGATTACTTGATAAGTTTACAGTTAATTGCCATTATTTGCCATAAGTTATAATTATACATAATTGACTCCCAAAAGTAGAATGCCTGATCTATAAATAGATCTACCTTTGCAGCTATAGCAGCTACGATATCAACGGGAAGACGCGGGACGCTTCCCACGCGCTTGCGCTGGGTCTGCTTGAGCCTGGCCATCTTTCCTAACTATTATTGTGTGATGAAGAAATGAAGCAAGAGTGAGCATACAGCTCGCAAGATAATATATAGTGTAAACAATAATGCAAGTATCTAAATGGATAACTTACTAGAACCCTTTATCAAGTGTAAGGTAATTACTTACTGGATATAAGCTTAAAGGAAGATGAAGTTACCAATTACTTCACTATACTTATACCATTTTAGAAAACTACTTGAACTACCACTGTTCAAAGTATAATAAGTTTTCGAAGTTCATCCCATAGATGAGACCACAAGTTAAGACTTGAATAGATTCAATCTTTGAAATATTATTGAATGAAATGAAGTTACGAGATACTTTATTTAGTCCCGATATATATATCCACATATATATCCCTTATACATTTCCTGGAAACCTCTGTTATGTAAAGTATGAACAGAGTTTGCAATATCCAATGAATTTTGGAAAGAAAAGAATTTTGGCATAAACCCGATATCTTGCTGATCAGGCAAAGATACCAGTAAGTAACCTTTTCTACTAGTAGATGGATGAATCCCCCACCGGTCATCACCCTGGCCTCATTAGGACCTTGTGCTGGACCGCCACCCAGCCTCTTACGCGTTGATGGGCTGCCACCCAGCCACTTACACTTTGATAGACCGTACCCCGGCTTGTCGCTTATGCCGACTCAATTAGATGGACTTACTTCCCGAACGTTGGGTAAGTAATCAATTCATTTATCAACACAGCAACCTTGTTGCGAATATAAAATACACCACAAAGCCGGATCCCTCAGGTTTTGAGCGAGTATTTAAATCCCCTTCGAAAGGAGGATCTTAAATATAAAAGTGAGTTTTGGGATCCGCCCTAACTTTTAAAAATCATTTTGAAGACTCGAAAACATTTTTAAGAATGTTTGGAGTAATGCTGATTTAATAAAATAAATCAGTCCCCATATATTAGAAAATATCTGAATATTATTTTTTAAATAATATTCCCATAAGAATGATCTTTATAAAAATAATTGAAGTAAAAGTTTTAAAACTCACACTTGAAATGAATAATAAATAACCAAAGATATACTTATACGAAAGTACGATCTTTATTTGAATAATCGAAAATAAGTTTGATTATCGAAACATTATTCTTTAATAAAATAAAGAATATATTATTTAGTAAATAATCGGAGTCATAAGTCCTCGAATGAATATTCAAAATAATATTTATTAAATAGAATAAACAGAGTCATAAGTCCTCGAATGAATATTCAAAGTAATATTCATTAATAAAAATAAAGTTATCAAATAAACCTTATTCGATTAAAAGTTTTGAAAACTATATCTATCTATATATATATATATATATAATATACTCGGGAACATCGACTCCCGGTTTTAGAAAATGTTCGCCTTTGGGTCCCCTATACTAAGGGTATACGCAATTACTGCTTATCTCTAGCATAGGTATTATGCAATTATAAGCATTGGAATCAACAAATAGATATCAAGATACGAAACAGACATGCATATAAACTATATCAGCATGCTCCAATATATCGCAAGATTTGCTAATTAACCATCATGCATCTATCACAAGATAATGCATATATATGTATACATCACAACAACAGTATAACAGGTAGAAAACTTGCCTGAGCGACTGGGGGTGATAAAAGGCTTGGGACGAGTCTAGTAACCTATAAACAACATATAAGTTGGAATTAACCCAAAGTCTCTTATGAATCTATACTTTAACCAATTAGACCATAACGTTCGCTTTTGCGCTTAATGATTTACTTAGGTCGCTCGAGTACCCTCGGCTCCACCATTTTTAATAATTTAACCATTAAGAGTTTTAAGGCGATTCTTTTGCGAGTAGCCTAAAAACTGCCTAATCCACTTTACATAATTTTTTGATATCCCAATTAGTCATTTAAGGTCCTTAACCAAGGTTTTAAAGTAAGGCGAGGGGTAATGGTTCGGTCGCGAAACGCCGTTAATTAAAACGGTCGTTTCTTCTAAACCGTAGATCGGATTCAAGCAAACCACATATCAAAACGAAGCTCGTAACATGAACTATCTAATCATGGAAATGGTCAAAAACTAACAGTGAGTTCACGGGTCCTGATGTTAAGAACAAAAGCAGTCTAAAGTAAATCGGGCATTACGACGGCTATGTTTACGCGATTACCAAATTTTATACTACTCCAAATAAATCCACAATCAATCCACAATCATTACTACAACCAAACTCCATCCACTCAATACTACAACAGCCCCAACGTCTCAAGATTTCCAATTTATACTACTTCTCAATCATGAACTAAGAGCTTACTTAAGTTCATTAACTAATAATCAAGATTTACTACTCCAAAAACATTACAAAACCAATCAATCTCTAAATACACAATAATCATGCCTCTCATGAAATATACTATTCATAATAAGCTCTTAACATTCAATAATTATGCTAAGTTAAGAGATTATACCTTCCTTGTGAGTAGGAGTAACTAATGAGCTTGAAACAACCTTGGAAAATCCTTACTAAAGCTTTATCTAAACAAAAACACAAGATCAAAATTTCAAGTTCTTGAAAAACACTATTCACTCTCTTCTTCCATGAATTATAGGAAGAGATTGTGAAGGAATTTGAAGCTTAGACTTATAGGATATCTATATCTATATACAAGGAACCTTAGATAATTACCTCACTAATTAACAAGGCTTGGAACTTGAATTTGAGTTTTTCTTTCTTTGAAAAAAAGATAAAGCCAAGAGCTTCTTGATGGAAAGGTAAAGTCACTTTGTATTTTGTGATTTTTTTTGCCTTGGCTTCGTTGTTTTGTGTTTGTTTTGATTAATTAACCTTTTAACCATGGTAAATTTTATGTGGTTTATAATCAACCAACATTTCCTTCCCTTTTGGTCATGCTTATGTCATCCTCCTATGTCATCTTCCCACAGTTGTCCTCTTCTTGTTGGTGTGATGACATCATCATCACTAACCTCTTTGATTAGCTCCTAATTACTTGGCTAATGACCGCTGATCTGTTATACGGTTCGCTTAACTTTCGTTCTCGTTTATCGTTTGAGGGATCATACCCGGGATCTTATTACTTGTGTTTCCTTAACCTTTCTCAATACATTATATTCCTTTTATGATCCTCTCTTATACTCCTTGAATTTAAATCCTTTTATCCGGTTACCTTATACTCACTTCTTTCGGTATCTGGTGGATTTTCGGGAAAAATCAAATTGTTTCAAATTTGGATTCTGACGATCTTTACATACACTTATATACCATATAAAGTATTAATAAGATCTCAGAATAACAATAAAAGAACCTCTACAAAGTGTGGCATGAAAAGTTTTCTTATTCAGCACAATCAGCAAAAACACTATTCATAAGGGTTACAAAAAGTTAAAAATTTTGGGGTTATTACAGTCTCCCCTCCTTAAAAGGATTCCGTCCCGGAATTAGATAGAAAACAATTGGGGGTACTTTTCTAGCATTGCGCTCTCTAGTTCCCAAGTTGATTCTTCCGTATTATGATTCTGCCATAGCACTCTGAGTAGCTTGATCACTTTGTTCCGAAGCACCTGCTCCTTCTTATCCATAATCTTTATTGGTTTGTCCACATAAGTCAGATCTGGTTGCATATCCACATGCTCGTACTCCACTATGTGTCTGGCATCCCGATGATACTTCCTTAGCATTGACACATGGAACACAGTATGAACCTGTTGTAGGTTCGGCGGTAAGGCTAGCTCGTAAGCCAACTTCCCAATCCGTCTTAGTATCTCAAAAGGTCCAATGTATCTTGGGCTTAGTTTCCCTTTCTTTTTGAACCTCATTAATCCCTTCCAAGGGGATACTTTTAGCAGTACTAAGTCCCCTACTTCATACTCCTTGTCCTTTCGGGCTAGGTCTGTATATTTTTTCTGTCTGTCTTGGGCTGCTACCAGCCGTCCTCTAATGAGATCCACTATGTCTTTGGTCCTTTGGACCACTTCGGGTCCGAGCATCTTCCGCTCTCCTACTTCATCCCAGTATAAGGCAGATCGACACCTTCTTCCATACGGGGCCTCATAAGGCGGCATTCGGATGCTGGCATGAAAGTTATTATTATAAGAAAACTCGATCAACGGCAAGTGATCATCCCAACTTCCTTTAAAGTCTATTGCACAGACTCTCAACATATCCTCTAGTGTCTGGATGGTCCTTTCACACTACCCATCCGTTTGGGGATGGTAAGCGGTACTCATGTTTAATTTGGTCCTCGCACATTCCTGAAAGCTCCTCCAAAATCGGGAGTTGAACCTGGGGTCTCGGTCTGAGACAATGGACGCTGGGACTCCATGTCGCGTCACTATTTCCTTAAGGTAAATGTCCACCAGTCTATCGACCGTGTATCTCTCATTGATAGGAATGAAATGAGCTGACTTTGTCAGTCGGTCTATAATCACCCATATGGCATCATGATTGGCTTTCGTCCTTGGTAAGCCGACAACAAAATCCATGGCTATCTGTTCCTATTTCCATTCGGGAATCTCCAGGGGTCGTAAAAGTCCACTGGGTCTCTGGTGCTCCGCCTTTACTCTTTGGAAAGTCAAATATTTCCTTACCCATTCTGCTACATCCCTCTTCATGTTGGGCCACCAGTAATACTCCTTCAAATCCCTATACATCTTGGTGCTTCCCGGGTTAATGGAATACCTTGTACTATGGCTTTCATCCAAAATCTCGTCTTTAAGCTCTTGAACGTTCGGAACCCAAATCCGTTAGGAATACCTCATTATCCCTTTATCATCTCTCTCAGTATGGATCTCTTCTCCAGTCATTGACTCTCTACCTTCATTCATTACTTTTTCTTGGCACAATCTAATCTTTTCCAATAACTCTGGCTGCATCGAGATCACAAAAAGCTTTTCAGTTCCGGCTCCGGTTACCTTTACTTCTATTTCCATTCTCTCGAAATCCCTTATCAATTCCTCCGAAGTCATTATCATTTTGAGTCTTTCGTTCCTGCTAAGGGCGTTAGCCACCACATTGGCTTTCCCTGAATGATAGAGAATCTCACAATCATAGTCCTTGATTAGTTCTAACCATCTCCTCTGGCGCATGTTGAGCTCTTTCTGCGTAAATATGTACTTGAGGCTCTTATGGTCTATGAAAATCTCGCACTTCTCTACATACAAGTAGTGCCTCTAAATTTTTAAGGCAAAAACTATTGCCGCGAGCTCAAGGTCATGAGTAGGATATCTAATCTCGTATTCCTTCAATCGTCTCGACGCATACGCAATCACCTTACCGTGCTGCATAAGCACACACCCTAATCCTTTGTGCGACGCATCACTATATATCACAAAATATCCTTTTCCGTCTGGAAATGCTAACACCGGGGCCGTTACCAACCTTTTCTTTAATTCTTGAAAACTGTTCTCGCATTTTTCCGTCCATTCAAACTTCTCTGTCTTACGAGTAAGTTGTGTCAAAGGGGCTGCGATCTTCACAAAGTCCTGTAGAAATCTACGATAGTATCCGGCCAATCCTATGAAACTCCTTACCTTTGTGGGTATGGTAGGCCTTTCCCAATTTGAGACCGCCTCTATCTTAGAGGGGTCAACCAATACTCCTTCTTTATTGATCACATGTCCTAAAAACTGTACTTCATTCCGCCAGAATTCACACTTCGAGAATTTGGCAAATAATTGTTCCTCTCTGAGTATTCCTAGAGCTATCCTCAAATGCTCTACATGTTCTGCCTCAGTCCTTAAGTAGATTAAAATATCATCGATAAAAACTATCACACACTTGTCCAAGTACTTCTTGAATACTCTGTTCATTAAATCCATGAAAGCTGCTGGGGCGTTGGTTAATCCAAAGGACATTACCAAGAACTCATAGTGCCCATACCTGGTATGGAACGTGGTCTTGGGAATATCTTCGGGTTTAATCTTTAGTTGGTGATATCCCATTCTTAGGTCAATCTTGGAAAAATAAATGGCATCCTTTAGCTGGTCGAACAGATCGCCTATTCTAGGTAACGGGTACCCGTTCTTTATGGTTAGCTTGTTCAACTTTCGGTAGTCGATGCACAGCCTCATGCTCCCATCTTTCTTATTAACAAATAACACTGGTGCTCCCCACGGAGACACACTGGGTCTTATCATACCCTTATCTAAAAGTTCCTGCAATTGGGTAGCTAATTCATTCATTTCTAATGGGGCTAACCGGTAAGGTGCCTTTGAAATTGGCGCCGTCCCTGGGGCCAACTCAATAGAAAATTCAATCACTCTATCGGGTGGTAATCCCGGAAGGTCTTGTGGAAATACATCTTCAAATTCGTTGACTACCGGAATATCTTGCAAGTTGGGCACCTCCTTCTACGTGTCCACCTCATAGGCTAGGTAAGCCTCGTTTCCTTTTCGTAGCATCTTATTGGCCTGGGCCATGGTCAAAAATTTTTGCGTCTGCCTCTTTCCTCTAAATATGACTTCTTTCTTCCCTGGGATATTCAACCTAACTTTCTTCCCCTTACAGTCTATCTGAGCATTATTGCTAGATAGTCAGTCCATTCCCAAAATTACATCAAACTCCCCTAATTTAAAAGGAATCAGATCAACACTAAAAGATTGTCCCCCTATGCCTAACTCACAGGCGGGGTGAATCTGGTTAACATGAATAATTTCATGATTGGCTATTTCCACTTGTAAGGGTTCTATTAAGGGTTCAGCCTTAAGTCTTAATTTATGTGCAAAGTCCTTTGATATAAAAGATTTAGTTGCTCCAGAATCAAATAAAACATTTGCACTGATTAAAAATTGAGAGAAAGGGTACCTGCTAACACATCTGAGTCTTTCATAGCATCTTGCACTGTCATGTTGAAAGTCCTCGCAGTAGGTGGCTTATTGGAGGCAGCCCTGCTGGCTCCCGAAGCTGCTGGTTTGTTTATGGGTCATTCCCTCTTCCAATGACCCGGGCGTCCACACTGATGACAAGTGGTGGTTGGGCGGTTAATGGGTGTTGGCGAAGTGCACTTGTCCGAATAGTGACCTTCTCGACCGCACTTGAAGCAGATTACCGGCTTTCCTTTACACTCCCCAGAATGCATTCTTCCACAAGTGTTACAGGCTGGCAATGGGGGTCGAGACTGGTTGGAATAGGACATTCTTGACTTCTGGCCGCTTTGGCTCACATTCACACTCATTGGCCGCTTAAACCCAGTGTTCTTTCTCGGTAGGGACACTGCTCCTCGATTAAATCTAGATGGGAAGCTCCCTCCTACAGAACCTCCACCCATGCTCATACTTTTCCTCTTTATTCCCTTCTTCTCTTTCCTTCTGCATCTGTTCACTTCCGGCTTCTACAATTGTTGCCTTTTGCACCAGAGTGGCGTAATCAGTAAGCTCAAGGATTGCCACCCTATTCTGAATCCACAGTTTCAGTCCCTGCTGAAACCTCCTAGCTTTCTTTTCCTCGGTGCTCACAAACTCCGGCACAAACCTTGATAACTCAGTAAATTTTGCTTCGTACTCTGCTACAGATAAGTTATTCTGCTTTAGCTCCAAGAACTTGAGCTCCATCTGGTTCTCCATAAACCTCGGGAAATATTTTCCCAAAAACAACTGACTGAATCTCTCCCAGGTTATAATAGCATCTGTCTCCATGTTTTTCTTGGCCTCCCACCAGTAGTTAGCCTCTCCTTTCAGAAGGTAGGTAGCAAATACAGTCTTATGTGCCTCATCGGTACTCAGAATCTCAAAAGATTTCTCCATTTCCTTTAGCCATGCCCTTGCCTCAACTGGGTCGGCTGATCCGTGGAACTCATGGGGCTTAAGGGACTTGAAAGCCCTGAAAGAGTTTGCCACATCATTGTTATTTCCTTGAGGGGGTGGGTTGGGTTGATGTTCCAAGTTCTGCCTTAGTAGTTGCATGAACTGTCCCATGGGATCCATGCCTGGGTTTGGTACTGGTTTCTCAACCTCAGTTTCTCCTTCTTCAGCCTCTATCTCAAATCCTTCAACATCATATGTTTCCTCCTCCTCTTCATACAGGGAGTCATCCTGTTCAACATAATCCTCGTCTTCCTCTTCACTGGGTTCTTGGTTCCTACCGTCCTGGTTATGGCTTCCCTGGTCCTCAGATCCAGGGTTCTCCCTAGTTCCAATCTTTCTTGGCGGCATGATACTGATAAATTTTGGGAAATTCAACGTTAGGTCACAATCATACAAAAAATTGTGCCTTGCACAGTTTCTATAATGGGGAGAATGTATCTCGCAATTCTATTATATTATTACAGTTCTAATAAGAAGTGCAGTAATAATAACGATAAAAACAGTGATCTCATCACTAAGGAACTGAACTGAAAGGAAACAAATATATACATAATGCGAGAAATACATAGTTTGATCTGGTCAAAAGTACAACAGTTCTACAGCCATCTGCCCAAAAGTGATACACAAGAGTCTAACTGTCTAGTCAGAGAAAGGGATACTATATACAAGTCAACTATCCCGGAAAATTGGCTTTTACTATGGCCTCGACTAACTAGACGACTAGACTACCCCATCACTGGTCCTGAATCACACACCGGAGCGGGTCAGCTCCCACACCCTTTCCATCGCATGACGGAAAATGTAGTCAGCCTGCCTCCTAGAGATCCTGCCGTGCCTGTCCCCCTGGAGTGATCGGAGTCTCGCACGGGCTGTGAGCTCTATCCCATTCAGCTCCCTTCTCAGGGATCGGGGTATGGTAGCTCTAGCCTTAAAAGATCGGGCATACCGACCAGCCCTCTCCACCTCCAACTCCCTCCTGACCTCATCCAGCCGAGCCTCAGCAATAGCCACTCGAGTCCTCAGTACATCCTGAACATAGCCGTGAGCTAACAAAGACTACCTATGGGCAGGGTCGAGAGGTGGTGAATCCGGAGCTACTGGGGGTGCCTCATCGGTCTGCCTAGGCTCGGGAGTATGGGTCTTAGAGCTGTCATCATTGGGTCTCCAAGATAATGGTGCAGGGGTAGGAGCTCTGACCACCGGGAGTGAGGGTAAAGGGGTACCAGTGTACTCTACCATAGCTCCGACATGCTCCTCAGCCACTAGGACCTCTTCCGGGTCCTCCTCATCTGAACTCGCAATAACCTCCGTCTCTGACTCCTCTGAGGGGTCCTCCTCCTCCTCCTCCATCTCTGGCTCCTCCTGATCCTCGGCATCTAGCAGTGCCTCATCATGCTCACGCTCGAACATCTCTGGGTCCTCTATCTCATGAGCCTACACATTAAACGAGCTAAGTTACTATCATGATACTTATAAGGGTTCCCGTAAGGGTTTTAACTGTCAGTGCTACTTTAAGTAGTCCGACTATGAACTTGGAAAGAGTTCTTATTATCTTTGTGAGTTTATTATTGTCGCATCATCTCTGAGGTTTATAACGCTTAGCTCTGATACCATTTCTGTAATACCCCCAGATCCGGGGTCGGGGATCCGGGTCGTCACAATCTTTCTTTCCACAATATCACTTAACTTAATTAATAATAAGTAACCTTATGCTGTGACCCCACACTAACACACACAACAACACGTTATAGTCTCAGAGATGAAATTGAAATAAGTACAAGCCCTTGATTCCACAATTTAAAAGTTATTACAACCCAAAATGATTACTTGATAAGTTTACAGTTAATTACCATTAGCTGCCACAAGTTATAATTATACATAATTGATTCCCAAAAGTAGAATACCTGATCTACAAATAGATCTACCTCTGCAGCTATAGCAGCTACGATATCAACGGGATGACGCGGGACGCTTCCCACGCGCTTGCGCTGGGTCTGCTTGAGCCCGACCATCTTTCCTAACTTTCGTTGTGTGATGAAGAAATGAAGCAAGAGTGAGCATTACAGCTCGCAAGATAATATATAGTGTAAACAATAATGCAAGTATCTAAATGGATAACTTACTAGAACCCTTTATCAAGTGTAAGGTAATTACTTACTGGATATAAGCTTAAAGGAAGATGAAGTTACCAATTACTTCACTATATTTATACCATTTTAGAAAACTACTTGAACTACCACTGTTCAAAATATAATAAGTTTTCGAAGTTCATCCCATAGATGAGACCACAAGTTAAGACTTGAATAGATTCAATCTTTGAAATATTATTGAATGTAATGAAGTTACGAGATACTTTATTTAGTCCCGATATATATATCCACATATATATCTCATATACATTTCCTGGAAACCTCTGTTATGTAAAGTATGAACCGAGTTTGCAATATCCAATGAATTTTGGAAAGAAAAGAATTTTGGCATAAACCCGATATCTTGCTGATCAGGCAAAGATACCAATAAATAATATTTTCTACTAGTAGATGGATGAATCCCCTACCGGTCATCACCCTGGCCTCATTACGACCTTGTGCTAGACCGCCACCCGGCCTCTTACGCGTTGATGGGCTGCCACCCAGCCACTTACACTTTGATAGACCGTACCCCGGCCTGTCGCTTATGCCGACTCAATTAGATGGACTTACTTCCCGAACGTTGGGTAAGTAATCAATTCATTTATCAACACAGCAACCTTGTTGCGAATATAAAATACACCACAGAGCCGGATCCCTTAGGTTTTGATCGAGTATTTAAATCCCCTTCGAAAAGAGGATCTTAAATATAAAAATGAGTTTTGGGATCCACCCTAACTTTTAAAAATCATTTTGAAGACTCGAAAATATTTTTAAGAATGTTTGGAGTAATGCAGATTTAATAAAATAAATACGTCCCCATATATTAGAAAATATCTGAATATCATTACTTAAATAATATTCCCATAAGAATGATCTTTATAAAAATAATTGAAGTAGAAGTTTTAAAACTCATACTTGAAATGAATAATAAATAACCAAAGATATACTTATACGAAAGTACGATCTATATTTGAATAATCGAAACTAAGGGTATACGCAACTACTGCTTATCTCTAGCATATGTATTATGCAATTATAAGAATTGGAATCAACAGATAGATATCAAGATACGAAACAGACATGCATATAAACCATATCAGCATGCTCCAATATATCGCAAGATTTGCTAATTAACCATCATGTATCTATCACAAGATAATGCATATATATGTATACATCACAACAATAGTATAACGGGTAGAAAACTTGCCTGAGCGACTGGGGGTGATAAAAGGCTTGGAACGAGTCTGGTAACCTATAAACAACATATAAGTTGGAATTAAACCAAAGTCGCTTATGAATCTATACTTTAACCAATTAGACCCTAACGTTCACTTTTGCGCTTAACGATTCACTTACATCGCTCGAGTACCCTCGGCTCCGTCATTTTTAATAATTTAACCATTAAGAGTTTTAAGGCGATTCTTTCGCGAGTACCCTACCAACTGCCTAATCCACTTTACATAATTGTTTCATATCCCAATTAGTCATTTAAGGTCCTTAACCAAGGTTTTAAAGTAAGGCGAGGGGTAATGGTTCGGTCGCGAAATGCTATAACTTAAAACGGTCATTTCTCCTAAACCGTACATCGGATTCAAGCGAACCACATATCAAAACGAAGCTCGTAACATGAACTATCTAATCATGGCAATGGTCAAAACCTAAAAGTGAGTTCACGGGTCCTGATGTTAAGAACAAAAGCAGTCTAAAGTAAATCGGGCATTACGACGGCTATGTTTACGCGATTACCAAATTTTGTACTACTCAAAATCAATCCACAATAAATCCACAATCATTACTACAACCAAACTCCATCCACTCAATACTACAACAGCCCCAACATCTCAAGATTTCCAATTTATACTACTTCTAAATCCTGAACTAAGAACTTACTTAAGTTCATTAACTAATAATCAAGATTTACTACTCCAAAAACATTACAAAACCAACCAATCTCTAAATACACAATAATCATGCCTCTCATGAACTATACTATTCATAATAAGCTCTTAACATTCAATAATTATGCTAGGTTAAGAGATTATACCTTCCTTGTGAGTAGGAGTAACTAATGAGCTTGAAACAACCTTAGAAAATCCTTACTAAAGCTTTATCAAACCAAAAACACAAGATCAAAATTTCAAGTTCTTGAAAAACACTATTCAGTCTCTTCTTCCATGAATTATAGGAAGAGATTATGAAGGAATTTGAAACTTAGACTTATAGAATATCTATATCTATGTACAAGGAACCTTAGATAATTACCTCACTAATTAACAAGGCTTGGAACTTGAATTTGAGTTTTTCTTTCTTTGAAAAAGAGATGAAGCCGAGAGCTTCTTGATGGAAAGGTGAAGTCACTTTGTATTTTTCGATTTGTTTTGCCTTGGCTTGGTTGTTTTGTGTTTGTTTTGATTAATTAACCTTTTAACCATGGTAAATTTTGTGTGGTTTATAATCACCCAACACTTCCTTCCCTTTTGGTCATGCTTATGTCATCCTCCTATGTCATCTTCCCACACTTGTCCTCTTCTTGTTGGTGTGATGACATCATCATCACTAACCTCTTTGATTAGCTCCTAATTACTTGGCTAATGATCGCTGATCTGTTATACGGTTCGCTTAACTTTCGTTCTCGTTTATCGTTTGAGGGATCATACCCGGGATTTTATTACTTGGGTTTCCTTAACCTTTCTCAATACATTATATTCCTTTTATGATCCTCTCTTATACTCCTTGAATTTAAATCCTTTTATCCTGTTACCTTATACTCAATTCTTTCGGTAGCTGGTGGATTTTCGGGAAAAATCAAAGTGTTTCGAATTTGGATTCTGACGATCTTTACATACACTTATATACCATATAGAGTACTAATAAGATCTCAGAATAACAATAAAAGAACCTCTACAAAGTGTGGCATGAAAAGTTTTCTTATTCAGCATAATCAGCAAAAACACTATTCTTAAGGGTTACAAAAATTTAAAAATTTTGGGGTTATTACAAACGCCATATGAGATGGTGAAGAAAAAGAAGCCAAATCTGAAATACTTTCATGTATTTGGATACAAGTGTTTTGTTCTTAAGACTCATCCTAAACAGCTGTCAAAATTTGATCTAAAAGATGATGAAGAAATTTTTGTTGGATATCCACTTTCCACAAAAGCCTTCAGAGTCTACAATTTAAGAACAATGGTTGTCATGGACTCTATCAATGTATCTTTTGATGATAAAAGGATTACTGGACTTGAAGATTTCAATGATCATGATCAGCTGAGATTTGAAAATGAAGATGTAAATTCTGATTCTGTAAATTCTGATGACCTAAATCCTGATCCTGTAAGTTCTGACGGGTTAAATTATGATGTCATTGAAACTGTGGTAATTGCTCCAAAGGAAAATGCACCTGTTCAGGGGGAGCAAGCCGATGATCATATCATATCTCTAGAAACTCAAGAAGCATCAGAACCTGTCACCGGCTCTTCAAGTTCTGATTCATCAAGTGCTCATGAACCAAATTCTGATAATTCTGGAAACACTGATTCTTCAATTCCTGAAGGATCCAACTCAAATTCCGGAATCTCAGAGAGCATTACTTCAGTGGGAGCGTCAGAAAATGTTGATGGAGACAACATGGATCATGGGGGAGGATCCAGTTCTAGAGATCAACTTCCATCTGTAAGGAAGTGGACTAAATCACACACACCTGACTTAATAATTGGACATCCTGAAGTAGGTGTCGGAATTAGAACAACTGAAAGAGATGTGTCCTAAGTCCAATCATGTATGAGGATTTAGGAATAACTTTTATGTAATCTGTTTTGATTTCATTGATATTAATAAAAGACTTGTTTTGTTTTTATTGCGGGCTTTATCTATTTTAAGTGTTTAAATAAGATATACCACAATTTAGAGTAAAGATTTTTATGGATTGTGATGAGATCATAATAATGAGACCTAAAATATGATAACTCTAAACTTAAATAGTTCCTGGTCGTAGGATTACTAACTGGTAATTAGTAATCCGCAAAGATCGGTACATACTATGTTTGCTTCATTATGAGGGCTGTCTGTTCTCATAGACATTTGTGAGGTGACACTATAGCTAGTATGTTGGTGCTTATTATAGAATAAGTTCAATAAATATGACTCACACAGCTGAACAACTGATGGAGTTCACTCACGTGTCAGCAGTTGTTCACATAGTGATAGTTGTACAAGTATCCTTAGACTTGAGGTCATCATAGTCATCTTGTGTACACTGAACTATGCTTTGGTTTAGTTCTTAGTCTCCGTGGACAATTATAAGGGCTCTACTGGTTATAGGAATTTGTACACGAAGATATTGTATGATCAATAAAGGATCTACCCCTTTCAGTGAAGGAAGAGAATGTTCAATGCTGATCCACTTATGCTAGTTCAGGAATCTCTGGCCAGAGTGAATGAAATTAGAAATGAGTTTCTAATTTACATTAATTAGAACTAAGCATAGTGAATGGGAAAGCATATGATTAAATAAGATAGGCTTGACACAAGTTCCATGCCTTGTATTTAATCGTGACATTGCAGGGTAGAAGGAATTGATTGTATGGTAACTATTTACTGAATGGGTTCTTGGTATTCTAAGCAGTGAATTCGTATTATCCGGATAGTCGCGATATATTGAGAAGTATCCCTCACGATGTAGAATAAATATGATTAATTAATTAATCATATTTAATAAATTAGAGAATTTATATAAATAATGATAAAATAGTTTTATTATTATTTATTTCTACTACCGGCTTAATATTGAACCTACAGGGTCACACCATAAAAGAGAATGATTTAATGGTGAAGGAATTAATTAATAATGGTTGATAATTATTTATTTATGTAATAAATAATTAATTGGCAAATTTAATAATTAATTAAATGAGATTTAATTGATTATAAATTAATTAAGAAAAAGTTCTTAATATTATTAATTAAGAATTTAATTTTTTTGAAATTAAATCAAGTGAGAGAATTATTTATAAAGTGTTTAGAAAAAGGATTAATAATTTAAAGGTGTTTTAATTATTAGTTAATTGGCTAATAAGAATAAAGGGTTAATAATAATAATATTTTATGGGAAAATTTTCAGCTGGAAATTTTGCATATAAATATACTATTATAAACCCTAATTTTGCCTCAACCTAAAAAAGTTAAGCAAACCCTAATTCTCCCACCCCTTCCTCCTCCATTGCATTGATCTCTTGGTGGATACCGGTGGAGTGCTTCACACTTGAGGAGCAGCTGCTAGGGATCTCCGCTCATCGTTCTTGGATCGTTTTTAAAGGTTAGAAATCGATCCCATATGATTCAATCACGGTTTGTATGCCTTTATTTGGATTTTATATCAAGAAAATTGTTTTACCATGCGTTTGTGATGTATAAAATCCTACAATGGTATCAGAGCTTAGGTTGTATGCATATAGATCTGTGATAAAAATTTCAGAATTTTCTGAGCATGTATGAATTTATAATGATTTTTACAAGTTATATCATGGATTTATTATGATTGATTAGAAATCATTTCTTAGAATTGTTTTGACTGTAGATCTGGGTTCTACAAGTGTTGTAGATCGTCTGGGTATTTTTTTCATAATTTTCTGATGTGTGGTTAATTATTATGAATTTTTAAAGTTGTTTTTTTAAAATTCATAATTAAATATACATATATATGTAATCTGTTAGTATATATATATATTAGTATCCTACTAGTTTTTAAAGGACAGTACTGATGTTGATGGAGGCACGGCCTCCAATATTTTGTACGGCGGCGGCGGCGGCTGTTTTAAAAAAAAAAAGAAGAAAAATCGGCTGAAGTCAGGAAAGGGGAAGGACCGCGCGGCTGGCTAGCGCGCGTGAGGGTCACGCGCTCCAGGGCCACGCGCGGCGCGTGCCAGACACGCGCGGCGCGTGTCTGACACGCGTGGTCAACGGTCAGCGCTTGTGCTAACGTTATCAGATGATGTCATGCTGACGTCACCTCAGCGTTTGGGGCGCGTGAGGCGCGTATACGCGTGGGGGCGCGTGGCTGACTGTCATACACGCGCCTGACAGCGCGTGTGCGCATGGAGGCGCATGGCTGAGCTTCTCGGGGCGCGTGAGGGCGCGTGTTTGGTCAGATTGGGGCGTGCTTGGTGCCGTTGGATTCGTCTATTCGAGACGCATCTAAAGGTACATTATATTGTATTTTCTGAAATTGTTTCGGACTGTTTATAGCTAACAATAGTGTATTAAAGCTGTTTTTAATTGTTTTAATTATTTTAAATGCCTCATGTGATACATAGAGATGTATAATACTTAGACTAATATGCTACATGATTTAACATGCCTACCTTTACATTTATTCATGCTTATATATGTGATATATGCTTAACTTATCATGCGATGATAGATTTAAGTGAACTTAATTAACATAAGGCGTATGTTAGACAATCTAGTATAGTGAAATTGTTTCATGACCTTAATATAAATATTATGAATACAATCATGAGATTCTTGTGTTTATGAAACACGTAATTGAATATGAATTTTCAATATTGAGAGAAAGGATGATTATGTCAACAACAGATTTCTATCTATAAGAAAGGGGTATTAAGTGACGCCTCTTGACAATGCTCCCCCCGATCTGGGAATCATTTGATTATCAATTATTGATTTGAAATATTTAATTTAAAAGGAAGAATCTCTTTATAATATGATTATGATTGTAATGTAATATAATCCCTCTAAAATTAAATAATATCAAGTAGTAATTGGCCAATGACACAAGGGGCTTGTGTCGGTCAAAGCCTTCCAACATGGTAGAAAGTAGTTCTTATTTTTGAATAATTGTCGTTTCGTGCTACAGCCGAGGGCTTTGATTTCGAAATAAGAAATTCTTGTCTATTACATAGAGATGTGTGCATTGAATTAGAATCTAAAGGTCGTTACATGCTGCAGCTATGGGCCGTTGGAGACTGATTTAATTGTACGAAATGTTGGGTTAGACTTGACTTAGAATATTGCGTCTGTCATGCTACAGCCGTGACTCAATTATTCAAGAGGCTAAAGTTTTATTAGGGAATAACATAAGATGTAATTGACAAGAGTTGTCTGCCTATTGAACATCACATGACATTTCGTGCTACAGCCGAGGTTGTGTGATGAAATGTAGGATCCCTATTCCCACTAGCATTATGAATGCTTAATTTTCACTTAGGGGTTGTATAAATTAGATAAACTAGTGGAAGCCACTTATGAATAAAGACCCAATTTATATAGTGTTTTGAAATGAAATTGAATATTTGCTAAGTGTTGTTATGTGTTCATCATTTACAGATTTACTATATACGTTATGTTTTCTGCACTATCACTCCGGAGCATACTAGATGGTCACAAGTTGACTGGTCCTAATTTTGCTGACTGGCTTCGAAACTTGAGAATTGTTCTCAGGGTTGAGAAGCTAGAATATGTGCTTAACTCACCTAAGCCTACTGAACCTGCTAATGATGCACATAATGATGAACATATTGTGTATCGTAAGTGGATAGATGATGCAAATGTTGCTCAATGCATCATGCTAGCTTCCATGAACATTGAGCTACAGAAGCAACATGAGCATATGGATTCTCACACTATCCTTATGCATCTACAAGAGTTGTATGATGTGGCAGGGAGGACAACTCAATATGAGATATCGAAGGAGTTGTTCGGTTGTAGGATGTCTGAGGGATCATCTGTGAATGACCATGTACTTAAGATGATCAATTTGATTGAACGTCTTGGACAACTTGGTTTTGCCATGGATAGGGAGCTGAGCCAAGACTTGGTCTTGCAATCACTTCCGAGTTCGTTCTCGCAGTTTGTTGTGAACTTTCACATGAATAAGCTGGATGTCAGCCTGCCTGAACTCCACAACATGTTGAAGACTGCGGAATCGAATTTTCCCCCTAAGAAGAGTTTTGTTATTCTAATTGGTGAAGGTTCCAATCCTAAGAAAAGGAAGAAGAACCCTTCCAAGAAGAAGAAAGTAGGTGAGAAAAAGCCGGTTCCACCAAAAGCTGAAGACCCCAAGAGCAAAGCTGTTTGCTTTCACTGTAACTAGGTGGGGCACTGGAAGAGGAACTGCAAGGTTTACCTTGCAGAATTGAAGAAGAAGAAGGGTAGTGAGACTACCGCTTCTGATTCAGGTATGTTCATGATCGAAGTTAATATGTCACTAAGTCAAATTTCTACTTGGGTATTAGATACCGCCTGTGGTTCTCATATTTACAATTCGTTGCAGGGACTAAAGGGAAGTAGGACCCTTGAAGAAGATGAGGTGATTCTACGTATGGGCAATGGAGCAAGGGTTGCCGCAATATCTGTAGGATCATTTAGTTTACATATGTCTACGGGAAAGACTATTATTTTGAATAATTGTTATTACGTTCCCTCTATTGTGAGGAATATTATTTCTATTCCTATGTTGGATTTGGATGGTTTTTCATTTATTATTATGAATAATGAATGTTCTATTCTTAGAGATAATGTTCTTTATGGATGTGGTACTTTAAATAATGGTCTGTATGTATGTGACGTAGAGCATAATTTACTTCAGATTGAACAAACTAATAAAAGAAAAAGGGATGATGAAAATCTCACTTTCTTGTGGCACTGCAGACTTGGTCATATTAGTGAAAATAGACTGCGGACATTGCATAAGGATGGGTTACTTGACCCCTTTGATTTTGAATCATATCCTACATGCGAGTCTTGTCTATTGGGTAAAATGACCAAATCTCCATTTAGTGGACATGGAGAGAGGGCTGCAGATTTGCTAGGATTGGTACACACAGATGTATGTGGACCAATGTCTACACAAGCCATGGGTGGATTTTCATACTTCATTACTTTCATAGATGATCGATCTAGATTCGGATATGTGTATTTGATGAAACACAAGTCTGAAGCCTTTGAAAAGTTCAAAGAATATAAGCATGAAGTGAAGAAACAAACCAAACATAGTATTATAACTCTTCGATCAGATCGAGGTGGTGAATACTTGAATGGAGAGTTTCTAAATTATCTCAAAGAAAATGGTATTGTCTCCCAGTGGACTCCTCTATATACTCCACAGTTGAATGGGGTATTTGAAAGGAGAAATTGAACTTTGTTAGACATGGTTCGGTCCATGATGAGCTATGCGAATCTTCCAGTATTCCTATGGGGTTATGCATTGGAAACCTCAACATATTTACTGAATAAGGTGCCTTCCAAATCTGTTCCTCAAACTTCATATGAGATATGGAAAGAAAGGAAACCGAGTCTTAAACACATTAAGATTTGGGGATGTCCAGCTTATGTCAAGAAAGTTGACCCAGATAAGCTGGAATCTCGATCCGTAAAATGTAATTTTGTGGGATATCCTAAAGAGACTTTAGGGTATTACTTTTACACTGATCATCGGGTGTTTATCTCCAGACATGCTACCTTCTTGGAAAAGCAGTTTATCCTTGAAGTAAATAATAGGAGAAAAATTGAACTTGATCGAGTTCAAGAAGCACAAACTACTACGGATCAAGTGGTGCGATTAGTTGGAAGAGTTCCAAACAGTCTACAACGGCTGACTCCACAGCGGAAGCAGAATATATAGCTTCAAGTAAAGCTGCAAAAGAAGCTATTTGGATGAGAAAATTTGTTTCTGAGTTGGGAGTTGTTCCTAGCATTGAAGAGCCTATTGTGTTGTATTGTGATAACAACGCAGCAATAACACAAGCAAAGGAACCTAGGTCTCATAAAAATTCCAAACATGTCTTGCGGCGCTTTCATCTGATTAGGGAGATTGTTGAAAGAGGAGATGTCAACATCGAGAGAGTTGACACACATAACAACATAGCAGACCCTTTAACAAAGCCACTTTCTGAAATTCACTTTGATCGTGATAAAGACAAGATGGGTATTAGATACCAGAGTGATTGGCTTTAGTACAAGTGGGAGATTGAAAGAGATGTGTCCTAAGTCCAATCATGTATGAGGATTTAGGAATAACTTTTATGTAATCTGTTTTTATTTCATTGATATTAATAAAAGACTTGTTTCATTTTTATTGCGGGCTTTATCTATTTTAAGTGTTTAAATAAGATATACCACAATTTAGAGTAAAGCTTTTTATGGATTGTGATGAGATCATAATAATGAGACCTAAAAGATGATAACTCTAAACTTAAATAGTTCCTGGTCGTAGGATTACTAACTGGTAATTAATAATCCGCAAAGATCGGTACATACTATGCTTGCTTCATTATGAAGGCTGTCTGTTCTCATAGACATTTGTGTGGTGACACTATAGCTAGTATGTAGGTGCTTATTATAGAATAAGTTCACTGAACATGACTCACACAGCTGAACAACTGATGGAGTTCACTCACGTGTCAACAATTGTTCATATAGTGATAGTTGTACAAGTATCCTTGGACTTGAGGTCATCATAGTCATTTTGTGTACACAGAACTATGCTTTGGTTTAGTTCTTAGTCTCCAGGGATAATTATAAGGGCTCTACTGGGTATAGGAATTTGTACACGAAGATAGCGTATGATCAATAGAGGATCTACCCCTTCCAGTGAAGGAAGAGAATGTTCAATGCTGATCCACTTATGCTAGTTCAGGAATCTCTGGCCAGAGTGAATGAAATTAGAAAGCAGTTTCTAATTTACATTAATTAGAACTAAGCATAAAGAATGGGAAAGCATATGATTAAATAAGATAGGCTTGACAAAGTTCCATGCCTTGTATTTAATCGTGACATTGCAGGGTAGAAGGAATTGATTGTACGGTAACTATTCACTGAATGGGTTCTTGGTATTCTAAGTAGTGAATTCGTATTATCCGGATAGTCGCGATATGCTAAGAAGTATCCCTCACGATGTAGAATAAATATGATTAATTAATTAATCATATTTAATGAATTAGAGAATTTATATAAGAAAAAATGACCAAAATACCTCTTTTTAGATGTCCTTTTGCCCAAAATACCCATTCTGGAAAAAGGTGCCCAAAATACCCACTAGATACTCCACCGATACTGGAGTATCAGGATAATACGCCAATTTCAATGGAGTATCAGGATGATACTCCTTTATCAGTAGAGTATCATGGCAGATACTCCTCTGTCAGTGGAGTATCAGTCCGGATACTCCTTTACCAGTGAAGTATCAGTCTTGATACTCCTTTCCCAGTGGAGTATCACTTTTAATTTTTTTAATAAAATATTTTTAAAAAATAAAATTAAAATTTTAAAATTTTAAATGATACTCCACTGACAAAGGAGTATATGGGTGGATACTCCATTGACAAAGGAGTATATGGGTGGATACTCCACTGACAAAGGAGTATCATCCTGATACTCCCATGTCACTGGAGTATCCACCGGATACTCCACTGAAAATGGAGTATATGGTGGGTATTTTGGACAGCTTAAAATTCTGGTGGGTATTTTGGGCGATTATTATTTAAAAATGGTTATTTTGGTTTTTCACCCTTTATATAAATAATGATAAAATAATTTTATTATTATCTATTTCTACTACCGGCTTAATATTGAACCTACAGGGTCACACCATAAAAGAGAATGATTTAATGGTGGAGGAATTAATTAATAATGGCTGATAATTATTTATTTATGTAATAAATAATTAATTGGCAAATTTAATAATTGATTAAATGAGATTTAATTGATTTTAAATTAATTAAAAAAAGTTCTTAATATTATTAATTAAGAATTTAATTTTTGGAAATTAAATCAAGTGAGAGAATTATTTCTAAAGTGTTTAGAAAAAAGATTAATAATTAAAAGGTGTTTTAATTATTAGTTAATTGGTTAATAAGAATAAAGGGTTAATAATAATAATATTTTATGGGAAAATTTTCAGCTGAAAATTTTGCCTATAAATATACTATTATAAACCCTAATTTTGCCTCAACCTAAAAAAGTTAAGCAAACCCTAATTCTCCCACCCCTTCCTCCTCCATTACATTGATCTCTTGGTGGATACCTGTGGAGTGCTTCACACTTGAGGAGCAGCTGCTAGGGATCTCCGCTCATCGTTCTTGGATCGCTTTTAAATGTTAGAAATCAATCTCATATGATTAATCACGGTTTGTATGCCTTTATTTGGATTTCATATCAAGAAAATTGTTTTACCATGCTTCTGTGATGTATAAAATCCTACAACAACAACATCAAATGAATGTCTCTATCATTCCTTTCTTTCTCAAACTGAACCAAAGAAAGTGGAAGAAGCTCTTCAAGATGCTGATTGAGTTTAAACAATGCAGGAAGAGTTAAATGAATTTGAAAGAAATAAAGTCTGGACCCTAGTGCTAAGACCAAAGGACAGATCCATTATTGGTACAAAATGGGTGTTCAGAAACAAAACTGACAGTGATGGCATAATTGCAAGAAACAAAACAAGGCTGGTTGCTAAAGGTTACTCTCAACAGGAGGGTATTGACTATGATGAAACATTTGGTCCATTTTCTAGATTGGAAGCCATAAGAATCTTTTTGGCTTATGCTGCTCACAAGAAGTTCAAAGTCTTTCAAATGGATGTGAAAAGTGCTTTTCTCAATGGAGAATTGGAAGAAGAGGTATATGTTGAACAACCTCCAGGCTTTGTAGATCCAAAATTTCCAAATCATGTCTACAGTCTTGACAAAGCACTTTATGGCCTTAAGAAAGCTCCTAGAGCATGGTATGAGATTCTGACTCAATTCCTTCTGGAAACTGGATTTCACAGAGGCACAATTGACAAGACTTTATTCTACCTCAACCATGGAAAGGACTTACTTTTGGTATAGATATATGTTGATGATATCATCTTTGGCTCTACAAATACAAAACTTTATGAAAGATTTTCCAAGTTAATCTAATCAAGATATCAAATGAGTATGATGGGAGAACTTAGCTATTTTCTGGGACTTCAAGTCAAACAAACTGAAGAAGGTACTTTCATAAATCAATCCAAGTACAGCAGAAATTTACTCAAGAAGTTTGGAATGCAAGACAGTTCTACTGCATCAACTCCCATGGCCACTACCACCAAGTTAGATAAAGATACTGGAGCATCAGTAGATATTACTAACTACAGACGTATGATTGGCTCTTTACTCTATTTAACTGCAAGTAGACCTGATATCGTGTATGCTACCTGTCTTTGTGCAAGATTTCAGGCTGATCCAAGAGAACCTCATCTAATAGCTGTGAAAAGAATTTTCAAGTACCTCAAGGGTACAGCTGATCTAGGATTGTGGTATCCTAGGGAATCAGATTTTAAGCTAATAGGTTACTCAAATGCAGATTTGCAGGATGTAAAATAGATAGGAAAAGCACTAGTGGAAGCTGCCAATTTCTTGGAGGCAGATTGGTTTCTTGGTTTAGCAAGAAACAAAAATCAATTTCCACATCAACTGTAGAAGTAGAATATATTGCTGCAGGAAGCTGTTGTGCACAGATTCTTTGGATGAAGAATCAGCTACTGGACTATGGGTTAGAATTTTCTAAAATACCTATTTACTGTGATAATTAAAGTGCTATTCCTATGACAGAAAATCCAGTTCAACACTCAATGACAAAGCACATCAGCATTAGGTGTCATTTCATAAGGGAACATGTGATGGAAGGTACAATGGAATTACATTTTGTTCCAATAGATTAACAACTAGCAGATATCTTCACAAAACCACAATGTGAAGCTACCTTTACAAGACTGGTAAATGAACTTGGAATGGCTTCAGGTTTTTTCTCAAAGTCTGTTTAGTTTTTGTTCTCATACATCAGACTTTATGATCAATGTTTACAAATTTTCTTATCTCAATGTATTCTGTGCTTAAATTATAATATATTAAACACTGCTTGTTATCTGATGTGATTCTATAAACTCTGAAAGTGTTTGGAATGTTATGTGACTATTCAATCCAATGAGGATTATCTTGTTAGAAGCTGACTTAGTAGTCTTTAACAAACTATGTATCCCATGTTTGGATTAGTTGTTTATGTGGAAATCAATAACACAAGAAAATTCTGATTTTGATCTTAGTCAAATTTACTTTGTGTATCTTTTTACTAAGTCACAAACTAGATTATCGCTTCTTATCTGTCAAATTCTGATGTCAGTAAATCTTAAGGATGAGCTACATGCTTGATAAGCCTCACTTATCTGAAGAAAACAAAAGAAAAGAAAAATTGAAATCAGGTACTCCTTTGAGATCTAGAGTAATTTATGTGAGAGGGAAGATCCAAGTGCATTGCTGGTATTAAGTTATATGCATTAGAAAAGCAAATTAATTTTTCTTGGTGACTTTTCACATTCTCTGATTACTGGAGAAATACTCTGATAATAGCATAAATTCTAATGGCAGTTGTAACTCATTTACACTGAGAAGCCATTGTCTAAAAAATTTCAAAAGATCCATAATATAAGCACAAACAATTGAGGTAGATTCTTGCATAACTTTATTCTACAGTAGACTTCACAATTCAAGACAGATTTTAAGCATTTTTCTTAGTTATGCCTTATTTCTAAGATATAATGAAGTTTATCAGACTTTAATCTTTATCTGATCATTTGCACATACACACACAATCACTCCATATGAATGATGAAAATTACTGTGGTGATTAAGTTGTTTCTGACAAACAGTTAAGTATTATTTGCATAAATTCTGAGGACAAGTTCTAAAAGTTCTGATGATTAAACTCTGAAGAAACCAGTCAGTGTTTGTGTGAAGAAACACATAAATAGTCATTCATTTTTTTGAGGACAGGAGCCATGTTCTGATGACCGTTAAATTCTGATAATAGTCAAGTTCTGATGCAAATCCTGATGCTTACGTGGCATTATTTATTTACTTGACTTATTTGTAGTTTTTACTGGAATGGTCATATTTATCAAAAAATATTTAAGTGAGATAAAAACAGTGATAATCATTTGGTTAATGGGTTGCGTGTTTATTTTGGTAACCGCGTGTGAGCAATAATTACTGCACATTTACCGTGCCCACTAATAATGTTTTGACTGTTTACATGCTGCCATGTGTCACATGTCTGTTTTACTTCTGAAAAGAGCCGTTGAGTGGGAAGAGTATAAATATTAGAGATAAAAGATTGTACAAATCTTTTACCTTATCTCTTACTTTAATCTCTTATTTCTTTTACTCTATCTCTCTCTCTTTTTCTCTCTATTTTCTGATGACTTTCTTACAGGCATTTACAGGCATTTTATCAAACACCTTGCAAACACACAACTTTTCACTTAATTTCTAACAGAAATGGCACCAAAGGACCTTATCTATGATGGAGCCAAGTTTGTTCCCAACAACTACATGGCTATTCTCAACAAGGACGAGGCTCCTTTAGAACTTCACTTCATTCAAGATTTTCTTGCTCGAAGTGAAATTGGGTATGCTCTGACCCAACCACAGACACTCTCAGGCAAGCAAATTCTGGAGTTTTGGAGGTCTGGAGTCTATGATGATGGTGGTGAAGATGGGTCCCCAAGTATCATTTCCACAACTGAAGAAGATGAGCATCTGGTTACCTTGTCTACTGTACGACAAGCATTGCATCTGCCAGAAAATTGTTCTTACAGTTCACAAGTTGGGGAGTCAGCTCTTTAAAACATGATGGGAAATCTAGGCTATGAGAAATCTTTGTCCAAGCTGGGACAATTGAAGAGGCCCTACATAAGGAGTGAGCGGAGCTTCTTTTTCGACTACATTACCAAAGCTTTTGCCAACCAATGCTCCAACTTTGATGTTATCCCAATAATGAGGTAGCAAATTGGGTATGCCCTTCTTAATCAAACTCATTTTGATTATGCTACTACAATTTTGGGTTTTATAGGTGATAGGATGAAAGAAGATAGCAACACAGTTTATTTTGCTAGATTCTGTCAGCTTATATATAATTTATGTTGTTCTGATGCACCTCAAAACTTTAGTGAGACAATTGAACCCTTTAAACTTCACAAAAGGTCTTTCACAGACTTATTATCTGCTGATAATAAGAAGAATGTACTAAGACCCCTCCAAATTCCTCAATATATAAAACAGTTCTTAGTAAATTCTGATCCTCATACATACACAACCATATATCCTGATGTTGCACCTACACAGCCTTTTACTTCTCAACCTCCACCAACACAGCCTTCCAATACTCAACCACAGCCTACTATTAGAACCTACTATCAACCAGCACAATCCTCTCAACCAACCTCTGGTACTTCTCAAAAGGTGCCAGTTGTAAAATCTGACAAATCCTCTAGGCCCAAAAGAACTAACTCTGTGCCTAAATCTCCACCAAGGAGAAGAAGGAGGATTATTCTGAGGGATGAATCTGATGAGGATGAACATGTCCAGATTCCTACATCAGAACCTGTGACAGTAGAAGCTGAAGAGTCAACTCTTCAGAAGGAGAATGAAGCTGAGGGTTCTGGCATTTTGAAAAGGAAAAGATCTGTAAATTCTGATACAGATCATATCTGTCCACCATCCAGAAGATCAAAGAAGACAAGAGCAGGTGTGCATATGGCACAAATTCAATTTGAAGATGCTGAAGAAGCTGAGGAAGGGATCAGGAATCTCTGATCTCACAAGAACCTACAGTAATTGAAGCCCTTCCAGCAACTGGAGAAATTCTGATTCAAGAATCTGAAATTCCTAAAGTTCACAGATCAGAACATGTGATTTCTCCACCTCACTCTTCAATCCAAGCTACAGATGATGTTGAACAACAAGAGACAAATTCTGAAATAGATATTCATAACTTGAATATTCCTACTGTTCTCTATCTGGAAGCTCCACCAGCAAAACAGTCAACACCTCCTGTTTCACCAATTCTACAGGCCGAGAGACCATCAACTCCAATTCTTGATCTTGGCACTGAAGATTAGAATTTAAATGAAGCTGATCCAGCATCTCCTTCAGTTACACACACTCTGGTGTTAACAGAAGATGATGAGAATTTATCAAATTCTGGAGACAGTGCTCCAGCAAGTGTTCCAGTTAATGCTCCAATTCTTGGGAAGGAGGCACTGCTTAAGTTTGTTGAAGAAGATGCTCCTGTTCCATGTGAGGAAACTTTTAGAGGAGTGGAATGGACCAAGAAATGGAATGATAATGATTTTATTCCCAGCTCAAATGTTCTGTCAGAACATATTTTAAAAGCTGATGAGTTGCTGACAAATTCTGATTTTAAGCACCAACTTAAAGTCACTGCTCTCAGTACTAAAAATATTCAAGTTCTACACTCCAAGACACATGAAAAGGTTGATAAACTTCAGTAAAATGCTTATAAGCTAGACCTGATGCTAAAACTAGACAAGAATAGGTTTATCAGACCAATTCATGACAAAGTGGAAGCTATTGAGCAAGTTCAGATAAAATAGCAGGCCCAACTAGATGAGGTCTTTCAGAATCAAGCCTATCAACAAACACAGCTCAATGAAATCCAATCTTCAGTGGAACTCCTTCTTTCTCTACTCCTGTCAGATGATGCCAAAAAGGGGGAGAAGGTAGTTAAGTCCAAATGCTCAATTAACAAATCACTGAAGAAAAAGGATAATTCTGAAGATGACTAGGGAAATCCTAGCAAGGGCAAAGGTCAAAGTCAAGGTCAAGGGAAGCAAAGCAACAAAGTTTCTTCACAGGAACTAATTTATGATTCTAGCAAATCTTCTACACAGAAGAATTCAAGTTCTGAAGCTGTGAATGCTCAAACTCTGATAGCAAGTTCTGATAATCAAATTCTGATGACATAGTTTGATGTTCTGATTCAGTCTGGAAGTCAAGACTCTCAGAAGTTTGTGCAAACTCTGAAGCTTAAGGGAAGGGAGACTACTGTCTACTGTAAGGATCCCAAGATTCAGACTCTTGATAAAGAAATTGCTAAAAGATTGTTTCTCAAGGAGAATCCTGGTATGGATTTAGAGACTCTAAAGGAGGAAGAAGCTAGATTTGCAGCTGAGAAGACAAATCCTAAGTCTAAAGCATCTAATGCAAAGAAACCTCCAAGGCCTAAGGAAAAAGACATGATAAAAGAAAGATCTGCCACAGACATTCCAAGATCAAGCACTAGATCTCAAACCACTACTGATCCCAAATACACGGGAAAAAGGAAAAGTTGGGGAGATAGTCAACAAACAGAAGATGAAGATTTCTCAAATACTGACGGATCCTATGTGCAAGATGGTTCAGGTTTTTGATGATGCTGCTCCTAAAGATGAAACTGTTGAAACTCTGAAAAGAAAAAAGGTGACAGAAGAATCTAAGACAACCTCTGACATAGCTCAAGTTGTTAAGAGTGAAGAAAGTTCAAAACAGCAAGCTACAGAAGAATCTGCAAATCCTGAACAAGTCATCAAGACATCAACCTCTGACATAGCTCAAGTTGATTTGGGCAAGATGACAGTTACTGATAAGAAGAAACTCCTATGGAAAAATGTTACACCATCAGATCCTAAGAAAAGTCAACTGCTATATGATTTCTTGACTATTGGATTGAATGCCAGAGAAGCAAGAGACGGATCAGGGTTAGGATTAAGCGAAGCCAAGCTGAAAACAGGAGTTGAAGTAACTATCAAAGATCCATTCTTATTAATTGACAAACCACTTGAGGAAGTTACAAAGAAACATCTTGACAAGGTTATATCTGTTCAAGTGCACCTGGATGCTCATGATAAGAGTAATGTCAAGGAAAAGCTGATTATGTTTCTTGAAGATGGAAGAACATACATAATGTCAGAATCAGATGTGCTGAACAAATCTCTGAAAGAACTTCAATTCTTTTATTATCTTTTGGAGATAAAGTCTGAGATTACCAGAAGATGGTCAAATTTCATCATGAAGACCATAAGGGATAAAGCTAGAATCTCTAGATCAAGGGTTGCAGAATTTATTCTAAAGATAGTTGAAGATGATAAAAGTTAAATTCCAATGAAGAAGAATTCTGCTAAGATGGAAGTTATTCTGAAAGAAAAATGTCTATGCTACAATGAAGACTCTTCTCATCCAAGAATAATCAGACTTGGTGATGGTTTGGAAAGAAATTACATTTCAGCACTTAGGACTGCAATCTACCAGATTGGAAGTCAAGATGAAGAAATGAAGCAAGTCAAGGCTACATTAGCTCAAGTCCTGAGAAATGCAGAAGAGAAGCTGATATCAAACTTTGTCAAGAATCACTTTGGATTCAGATTGATTCAGTAAGATTGGTAAAAGCTGCAAGGACTTTAAGTTGTAGTTAGTTGTCTAAATAAACTCTCATTGCATTCGTACTTAAATGTTTTTGACATCATTAAATCTATTAACTTGTATATTTTTCATAATTTACAAGTTGGGGGAGATTGTTAGATATATTTGTGATGTCATGTCTAATCTGATTTGTTTAGTTTCAGAACTTAATATCAGGACTTATCAGGACTTACTAGAAATCAAAACTTATTAAATTCAGAACTTATATCAGAACTTAAGGCCGTCAGGATTTATATCAGGACTTAAGTGTGGGTACTTCAGATAAGGAATGCAGCTTATTTACAGGAGATGATCATGACTAAAACACTGGAAGATATGCATGGATAGTTGGACGATTAGAAGACTTGTAGAAGATAATATCTGATTGATATATTTTAGGAGGAGATATATTTCATATCAAATTAGAAGATATCTTGTAACCGTGTACTATATAAACACAGCTTAGGGTTTACACTATATGTGTTATTATTCACGAGAAGATTATTCTTTGTAACCCTAGCAGCTCTTAGTGATATTGTTCATCACTGAGATAGTAGTTTAACCTACTTTGTAACAGAGCTTATTATATTGAATAAACTTGATTACTGTTACATACTTTGTGTTCTAAATCGATTTAATTGTATAAACACTATATTCAACCCCCTTCTATAGTGTTGTGTGACCTAACATTGGTACATGAGGACCTCTCTATATGCAATCCACATAGGCCTCATCTTGTGAAAGAAAGATGTAGATGCATTTTCACCTTCCATTGGTGATAATTGTCTTTGTCCAAAAAAGGAATTTTAACTCCAACATCCTTCTTGTTCATCTTGCTGTTTGTTGTGATCTTTACACTCTTTGTACTTCAAGAGCTTGCTCTGATACTGATAGGGATAAATAAATCCTGATTATGTAATTAAATATTACAGTAATTATAAATGATTTAGGCTGCCAGGCCCAATAAGAAGATGTATGACATTCAGACCAAAAAGGTTAACACATTGATCAGACCTGATGGACCAGATCAGGCCTGATGGAACAAAGAAGGCCCAAAAACTCTGAATATTAATTAATTTCGTAATTAATTAATAAGGGAAAAATCAGCTACTGAGAAGAGTCCCAATAAGGACATAAATCCTTACAGATTAGCCTCTAAGGGACCTAGAAGGATAAGGAATCCGTTTCCTACTATTTAGGACTCCAAAGTCCATTCTAATTCAGAGACTTGATCACCAAGTCTCCTATACCAAGTCCAATTCAAGGACCACCAACATCTATATAAGGGGTCTCACCCCACAAATCAGAACTACATTTTTTGGCTTGATTCTCTAATTCACAGAGATACGTAGGCATCTCGTAAAGGCAGAGTTAAGCTACGAAACACGAGAGCAGCCATTAAAGGCCTTGAGCTCCCGAACCTTAGCAATAAATACAGCAAATAGTAACCTTAGTTTTTTATCCATAACCGATACCAATTGTTATTCCCTAACAATACAACAAGAATTACAGAAGGGGGTTGAATGTAATTCTTTCTACTTTTTCAAGATTTTAAAACAGTTCTAACTCGACAGATATATATGTGTTTTGATTTGCAAAGTGCGGAATGAAAGGATTAAATAAATCAAACACAAAGTAATTAAAACACAAGTCTTTAAAACTTTGAGTGGATTTGAATGTATCCACCAGATATATATATATAAATATATATATATATATATATATATCGATTTGAGAACTCTATGAAGCTCAAATTCGCTCACAGCTGTTTTACAAGTTGAACAAACAAACTACAGAGAAATTCTTGAGAAATACTGCTTTTTTCTATTTCTCTCCTAAAATGTGTTTGCTTAGTTAAGTTTGTTCTACTAGCTACACTTGGTTTATATATCACCAAGTTTACATGGTAATAAGACTGGATAATAAAACAAAACCTATCAAGTCTAACTCCATGCTGCTTCATTACTCTATTCCAGCATCTTTGAAAATCTTCATAACATGCATGGAAGTGGTAATGCTTCTTTGTTCTCAATTTCCTGCTAAACAGGCTGCCACATTCCTTTTGCAAATACCCAACGCATGTGACTGTCTTGTCAGTGTCAACAGATATTTGAATTTATCATCCGTCGGATACATTCTTGTTATCCGTCAGGTAGCTTTGTTGATTATCTGTCGGGTAGCTTTGTTGATCATCCGTCGGGTAGCTATTTGACACTTAACTCCATTTAACTTATGCAGAATTACAAGACATCTCATATTTACAATTAATCAACCTATTCTGCATATCTACTAGTAGTCAACATGACTCATGAACTTCTACAGAATCTACACAAAGTTGTTTGCAGAATGTGCTACAATACTTATTATTATATAAGCTACTCACTGGATGGATGTCAAATTATCATCCGTCGGGACTATATTGAATCATCCGACGGTCCGTCGAGTGCTACAAAATTCACTAAGATAAATATACTAAGGTGTTTTGTATTATTTATCATCAAGTTCACAACATATTCCTAACAAAAATCTAAGTACAAAAAGATAAATAAGCGATTTCATCTATGACAAGTCGTGCTCCTCGCTCATTATCCCTCTTGAAAGCTAGATTTCGTTAAGTAAAGAGGATGTTACGAGATTAAGACTATCCTTGGACTAGTAAACCGCCTATTGCAATGTGTAATTTTAAAAACTAAGTGTGAGAAACATCAATAGGTGATTATAGTACAGGGGTGACATCATCATCGCCCATTGATCAAAAGCAATGGTAAAATTACATATTTCATCTTTTATCTTATACACTTCACCCATGGTGAGCTAGTCCAAGCTAGCTTGTAATATCCGGGACATAGCGTGTAATTATTTTTATTGATAAATAATTATTATGTGATTATATAATGATTTTTGGTGAATTATCTGATGATTAGTGTTGTTATGTGAATGTTTATATATGGTAAAGTATAAGTATGTTAATTTTATTATGTCCAGAATAACATATAGATAATTAAGGTATTTTTTCTGGTAATTTTTGGAGTGTTATATGATTTTATATTGATTTATGAATTTATTAATAATTTTCTGAATAATTACAAAATCATTTTCTAAAGCCGGGAATCGTCCAACCTCAACTGTTTTTACGTTTTTATAACCCAAAACTCTTCCGAAAACTCCTTCCTAACCTAATCTGGTAATTCCGGACATTTTCCATGTTTTGACTTTTTCGATCCGGATTACGGTTTGACCCGTGCGCGGCCCGACACAATATTTTTAATACGCTAACCCTTTTTCGATAACATTATCTTCGTAGAAATCGTTTTATAAAATCCCTGTTTTGATAATTATCCAAAATAGGATAATGCTTATCAAAAATAGGATAATGCTAATCCAAAACAAGATAACGCTTATCCAAAACAGGATAATGTTTATCCGATAGGATCGTATTTATAGTTACTTAGCGGCTAAGTAATGTATTTATCAATCCAACACGATCCAGAACGTACTAATATTTCGTAAATATAAATAGCCCTTTTCTTATTTCATTTTACGTGTAAAATCATAATCAGACAATACAAACCACTGAAAACCAGAGAAAACCCTATTAAAATACCGTATTCTTGAAAATCAATCGCACAAACGAAGGTGTTATCGAACTCTGATTCGGGCGTGCAATATATCAAAACGGAGCTCTCGAAAACCTCTTTCTGAATCAACCATCTATTTTTATGCAAAAATCAAGGTATTTCTCTTATTTAATTGTTTTAATTCGAATTATTTATGGATTAAAATATGAATTTTTTTTGATGTTGTTTGTGTGATTTGATGGCCTAATCATATAGATCTTTTCTTCCTGGTCATTTTGGTATATCATACTTCAAATTTGGAGTTCAATAACCTATAGAAATTGAGGTTTGATTCTTGAAATAATGAAATTAGGGTTTTTAATTACTTTGAATGTTCTTAATCAATTTTGGGGATTTTTATTCTATTAATTCTGGAAAGATTTGAAGGTTATCAGTATGTTTATCTTGTTGAGAGGAATCGATTGATGGGTTCAAATCAGTCGGAGGAAGTCGGAATCGAGTTCACCGGAAAACGCCGAAGAACGACAGCTAAAACTTCGATCGGCTTTTCCGGCTTCTTCAAGAAATATTTGGGTGTTATGTTTGCAGGATAGTGATCCTGGGAATGTCAGGATCATTCACTGTTAATTTGGTATAGTTCTGGGTGGTTTTGCAGGTGGTCGGAAAAGCTCCAGTCACTGTTAATAGCGACTGGCCGGCCGTCGGGCAGTGAATGGGGGAGACGATGGTCAAATTATCATTTGATAATATTAATTTTAGAAAATTCAGAAAATTGTTTTTAATATCAAAAAAATTCATTATTTATTTTTCTGAAAATCAATTCTTATTTAAAAATAAATCTTAATTATTTAATGATTTAATTTTAGTTGATAATTAATTATTTTATTAGTCAATTAATTTAAATATTAATTGATTAATTAACTAACTAGTTATTAATTAATTTTAATTGATTATTTAATTAGATTTAATTATTTATTTGGATTTAAAAAAATTCCAAAAAAATAGTTTCGAGCTTTAAAATATTATTTTAAATTATTTTCAAGGCTGGATAATTATTATAAAATTATTTTAAAGTCAGATTCAGGTGTTCGAACCCTATTATTTAATTATAAAATCATTCGGAGGCCCATTTCAATTCTGAAAAATGTTTAAAAATTCGTATTAAATACCTGAAAAATTATTTTGACCCCGAATCTTCTTTAAAAAATTATTTTAATCGAATATCTTGTGTGCTATGTGCTATGTGCTATCTAATTGATGTCTTATATGCCTATGTGGTTATTGTTTGACGGTTTTTACTGTAACTTTCAATCCGTAAATCGGATTTGGGTAGAACGAAGGGTAGATAAAAGCTTATAACATCTATATGACGATTAGAATGATATGAGATTGAGTATTGATGGAAACTTGTGATGCCTAGCAGAGTAAGCGAGGCATAGAAAAAGAAAGTCAATGATCCATAAATAGAATTGAAGCGTAGAAAGAGAAGGCAAGTGATTGACGAATAAAAGTAAGGCATAGAAAAAGAAGGAAAGTGATTAAAAAGTAAAACTGTTAGATGAGTACAAGTAAAGTTGAAAGTCATCTGTGATAAGGCAAGTCCTTCTGAACCTTTCTTCAAGATATATTACAAATATTTTTGAACTTTCTCATAACATGTTGCTAGTATTCAAAATAAATCTTGTTTTATATTGAAGATGCTTTAAACTATTCAACCTTGAACCCTGATCATATCATTGAACTTGAGCTGTAAGCTTTATTTATTGTAAACCATCAACGGTTGATTTCCCCGATATTAAACCATACCAATACAATACTACTCTGCAAATACATACACACCATAAACCAAGTATTTTAACAGAATTTCTTGAGTATACAAAAACTTATACACCTCGGAATACCCTATCACATCAAAGATCAATACCTTGTATTATCATTAAACCATTGTTCTTCAGATACTTGATTCTTCATCAGGCTTCAAGCCGTTCTTCATATCTACACCTTGATACACCCTGATGATACCTGTGAAATGTTTTATGCTCTGAGATAATGCTTTATCAATGTTAATCATGATTATGCTTTTATTGAATTACAATGGTTATCATATTGAATTGTTTTAGAATTGGATGGTTTTATAAATGTGGACCAGATTCATGGTTAGGCCAGATTTGTGGTCATATTAGGCCAATGCGTGCCTTGGATCCAGTATATAGAGCAAAGCTGGGAGCCTTGCCCGGGGTTAGTGCGTGATTGATCAGCAGCCTAACCTTGGTTTTTAAAATGAAAAGAGAATATCTAATTATATTCATTGATTATCCGGAAACTTGATTCTTCTGAATCATTTCAACTAATCATTGTTGAACCTTAGTTATTGCTATTATGACTTGCTAAGCTAGTTAGCTCACTTTTGCAAATCTGTTATGTTATTTTACAGTTGAAAAGGAAATTGTTGGTAACGAGGATTCTCATTCCAGTGTGCGAGCTAGGATTTCAGGATAAGATGGACCGAGTTAGCAGGAGCTTTATAATGTAGATGAGTTATGTAAGATTGTAAGAATGATATTATTATCAGTTGTAAGCAGATTTAGTTGGGATTTGGTACGATGTAATAAAAGTTAAGGTTGTGGCTTGTTTTCATACTTAAACTGTTGTGATCCATGGTTATGGTAAGAAGGGTTTTTGCATATATTACTTTCATAAGCAGGTATTTATATATTGAGTGTGTGTGTGTGTTGTGAACAAGCCTAGATCGTCGGGAATGGGTAGAGGGTAAGATTAGAATTAAGAAATAGAGAAATAGAATGTTGAGAGGTTGAGTGCGACCAAATAGTAGGTTTTAGAGCGGTCTGTGATGAGATTCGAGATCCTTATCTAGCGACGCGATTTCCAGATGGCGGCGATGGAAGATTAATTCATCCCTGGATCGTTTGATCATTCAGAGCCTTTGGTTGGAAAACTATCATCCGATTCACGCCCTGCTCTTCCACCAGTGTTAGCCATATTTCCCCCTATTGCGACGGTTGCACCTTGTCAAGCTATTCTCTTATCCCTTGATGCAAGACTACCTATTCGAGAATTCCCCACATGTTGATTCTGGTTCTACCGGATATTCAGCTGTGAGCGCATCTCTTTTGTCTACCCTACGCCATGTTCTATACCATCAGTTTAAAACCCTTCTTATGAAGTAACAGCACCTAGGAGGATGGATTCGAGAGCTACAACATATGGTGTATACACGAGATATTAAGAGGGCTAAGAAGAGACCTAGAGAGAGAATTTAGTTATCCCGAATGATAACTGCTACCAGGTTATATGGAGCTACTAATGAGTATGCCACCCATGATTATCTTGTGGAGTAAGCTAGAGGGATTTTTTAAATAAATTTGAGAGGATTGGAGATCGAGAGTTTTTTTGAAATTTGATGACGATGTTATGACCAAACATGATACGTGTAGAAGTAATGTGATATAAATCGACTTTGTGTTATAAAATAGATCTGATGATTACTGAATAAATTTGTTATACTTAGTAATCATAAAAGATGATGATGAGAATGTTACCAGTATGAAAGATTATAAGTGAAGCAACGAATAAGGTAATATGCAACGGTAACTAGAGTTTTTGTTGACCAATGAAGGCAAATGGACCCAATAAGGGGTAGAGAGTATATGTGAATGAATGAGCTCTTATCTGAGTGTTTCTCTAATTTGATACCTTGTAGTTGTTGAGAAGGACGACAACTAACTCATATAGTAATGACGACCAGTTGTATGATTTTCAAAATTTTAAACAGTTTTCAAACGAGATTTTTCTTCACAAAATTTTCTAAAAGTCCTTTAAATAAAAAAAGTTTTACAAACTTGGTTGTCAAACTACTACTTGAGTTTCTTGTTTGTTATAAGATTCAAATTATCCAGAAGAATGCTTGTTCTAGAAACTAGTGTGGTTCATTTAGAAAGCCAAGTAGACCCGCTATTATAGAGAAGATTTGATTGTTCCTAGCAGAATAGTGCAAATATTGTTCGATAAGTTTAACAACAGGACCAATGTATGGAGAAGCTGTTTATTCAAGTTCTGAGGCGATTAGAGTTCAAAGAATACGTCGATTCACGAGAAGCCGAGTATGAGCAAAGAAGATTGAGAAAATCTTCAGACTTTTCTAAAGGAAGAATGTTATTAACAAAATGGTTGATATGTTGAATGGTTAGTAGCATAAGCAAAATTGGAAGATATGATTGTAAATCTCGTAAGAGTGCAAATAGGGTCGAATTATAAAAATATTGAACATGAAAGTGCGACGCTAAAGATACAAGATCTAATATATGGGAATTTATTCTAATGATCGATTGAAGAAGGCATTTCAGAGAACCTTTAAAAGTCAATATATGACTCAGAATGGAATATATTGATCGAATAAGCGTTGAAGCTATAAACAGATGAAATATGGATGGCGACCAATGTTATCATTCTTTTCTATAATACCATACATTCTTATGAATCTTGAACAAAGTATGAACTTAATTCACAATCAGCTCTATGAGGTGATAAGGAAATTGTTGTATTCCTTTCAAAAATCAATTTTCCCTCAAGACTTATTTTCTGATTGAGATAAGCAGTGTTATGGTGTGATTCTTTATCGGAATAATGAAGAGTATGGTGGGACGCCACCTAATCATGTGTTGTATGCCATATAGTATGAAAGACTGGCCATCTTGAGTACAAATATGGTTGTCTCACTCATATTTAAATCATCATTCATTCTTTCATCTTTAATTTTGATTTCTTGATTTATGAATCCTTCCAATTGTTTCCTTGTACTGTTATCCCTTACAAAAAGTTTCCAATCAAAATCATATACACAAATTCCTAATTGTGTAATGTCTATTCCTTGAATGTTTTAAAAGAAAGTGAAATGAACTCGTGTAGCCGATGGAGTTATATGATAAATGTGGATAATTACAAGCCGATAAATGGTGGACATTTATGTATAGAGAAGAACCATTATGCCGATAACGGGATTGTTGCGAGGACATCAAATCAGAGGAGAAAATCTGTATACATGATACGTTGCAAGTATGAGATTTTGGCGTGAATTGGAATAGTTAGCGAACCGTATGAGGTAAATTAATTATAGGAATAAGAAAGTAAAGCTACCTATATCAGATAAGGCAAATGATTGATTGGACAGCAGAAGCGAATGAAGAAATTTTTAATAATAACCAGATAATCGATTAATTTATTATGAAGATGAAGCATACCTCAATCTTGTGAGAGATACTTGTCATGAAGGTTCAAGATAGAAGAAATGCTAGTTACGAATAAACTTGAAATGTGTTCTTCTAGGAATGTTTGGGTTTTCCCACTTAAGTAAATGAGTTATGGTAAATTTGATACTCGTAACTGAGCCAGTGAAAGAAGTTCAGTATGAAAAGACATAAGAGGGAGATAAAGATATGATGACTCAACTGCAAGGATTTTGAAGAAGTGATATTTTTAAACCAAAGGAATTCTTTCACAAGATTATGAGAGGGTTGGTTGAGATCATGTGTTAGTTATCAGAAGTTGAATGAGTTAACTAATAAGAATAAGTGTATTATCAAGGATAGACGAATTATTAATGAGAGAGCTTAAATTGAAACATGAACTAGAAGAATTTTAGAAGAATTTATAATAGTAATCCGTAGTAATATTCGGTTATAATTAGAGGATATGAGAAAGAGTATGATATAATAAAAAAATTTCGCTATAATCTTAAGTTGAACTAAAATATGGGTTGTACTGGTTAGTATTATATGTGATGGTAAAATGGTGAGTTTAGAAGATGGAAGTGGATTGGTCTACCTGTGAGTTGATTGTTGGTTCTTTGATTGATTGTTGGTATCGGCTTGAGTCCGACTCGTAGTCAATAATATAAAGGAGATGTTGCCCAAATTTTCGGAAATTACCCTACTCTTAAAGATAGAAAGTATACTTCCGTGTGTTATTGATATTCATGTTAATATTCCAAATGATTGTGATCTCGGTTCTTGAAAGAGGTTGTTACATCCAATCCGACTATATATAACTTGTCTTTGATTTCATTTAGCTAGTCATCACTTGGTGCAATTAATCAATTAAGTAAGTTAATTGGTTAATTTTACCAATTAATGGTCAGTTACATGGAAACCGATTCCAATTAGATTAAGTCAAAGTTGATGTGACTTTCAAATTCGAAATCAAAATAATGAGGAATTTGGAGAAGGTAAGGACACTAGTAGAATTCAGAAATTGCTGCAAGTGTGTGAGGTTTTACTTGGATGAATATGCCCTTAATAATGGACAAGGGAGATAGAAAGTTATTTGTATGGACAGGTGAGAAGAATGTTTTTAAGAACTAAAGATTTAAGATAGAGCAAAAAGAAGGAAGGAAAGAAAGAAGGGAGGTGGAATAAAGAAAAGATTTGTACCTACACCAATATGGATTTTATTAGCCAATCAAAGAGATTCTATCATCTGCAATAAAGTTTTATTAAAGGATGTCTTGTTCCCAAATTATTTTGATAATCATACAATAAATGATTTATCAAGTATTTCTGTTTTGGATAAAATGTGAGCTACAGTTTTAGTTCAGTTTCTGATTGATATTGATACTTATGTTGTTGTTCAATATCAAAAGTGATATTAATATAGATGATTGATGTTTACTTCAGTATGGGATGTTGTGAGCATCAAAGTTTGTATTGATATCTAATTTGATATGACATCAAAATGAGTATTAATATCAGGAGTTTGGTTGTGAATGAGCTATGAGAATGAAGAATGGAAATAGGAAAGAAAGTGGAATCAAAAGGATTATAAAGGAACTTTATAGGTAAGATATGGGTAACCTGAGGGACATAAGTAAGATGAAATTTTTTAGGAAACATTTGTAAATTGATGTAGGGAATGTGTCCCAGGAGTACGACTAAGTACCAAGGGCTAAAAGAAGATATCTAGTGACCAGACATAAAGATGAAATGGGGGAAAACACATAGATAAATGTTATACTTACCTAAGTGTTAAGGCGGGACATCAAAGACTAGATGGATACATTTTGCCAGGAAATGTCGTACTAAAGTCACTTGAGAATCAAAGTTTGTCCAATAAGTGGGTTAGTTATTGCTTGAAGAAATGGTTGTACGTCATCAGATCCAGAAATTGATTGTAAGTGATCAATATTATTTGATTTGATATTTGACAGGAGTATTCAGAATACAATGAATTATGTTAAACCGGAATAGTATATACTACTCCTAGATGAACGAGCAGTAAGTAAGGAGGAACTAAAAGATAGGAATTTGGCTACGATAACTCAAGGGATTCAAGCTAATCAAGAATATGATACGAGACATAGAAGTCAAAGAAGACTTTATGATAGTATGGCACAAAGAAAGAATAAGCATTATATGTGACTAGACGTCAAGAAAGAGTATTGCAGTCAGTTCATATGAGGACTCCCTAAAACCAAAAAGATGATAATATAGATTAGAATAAGTGGGTAATGCCTCCAAACTAGTATATTTTCTTCTAAGTAGTAAGAGAATTTCGCTCGACAAATCTACTCGATTGTGATTCAAGGAAATTAAGGTATGATGTTATGGCTGTGCGCCAATCGTATCCGGTCGAGATTTTCTTGTTAACTCTTATTTCTAAAGTAATTTCGAGAACGTTAGAAATTGAATACGCCATGGGTTTAATATATTATTCGCAGATGGACAAGAAGATTAAGGGGACGATGAAAGAGCCTCGAATGCGATTAGGAGCGATTACGAATTTGGTTGATGGAACAGAGGAACATGTGGGAATGAGGTTCAATAACCAGTAACTATTGGAAAGGTTCATGAGCACGAATTACTAGAATTAGAAAGAAAATAGAATTAATAGGCATTATATCGGTCCTTTTGAAAGATAAAATAGGCTAGTTAAGTGTAAGTGAGTTGGCTTCACCGCCACACGTATACATGGTTCATAGGGTGTTTATATGTGTATATTCACGAAAAGTAATTAAGCTCCATTATATATATAAAATGGAGCCTTGAGTTGAGTTATAGGAGCAACTAATAGAATATGATGTCAGCGAGAGGCTGTTGAGTAATGAGTGATGCTGCGAATAAAAGTTTATGAAAAGTTGTAAGGTTGAGAGATCAACCTGAGAAAAATGGAAGTGCTGGAATATATCATTATATGATCCTTAGTGTGATTCTGAGGACAGAATCCTTTTAAGGGGGGAAAGATGTAATATTCGGGATATAGCGTGTAATTATTTTTATTGATAAATAATTATTATGTGATTATATTGTAATTTTTGGTGAATTATCTTATGATTGGTGTTGTTAGGTGAATGTTTATAAATGGTAAAATATAAGTATATTAATTTTATTATGTCCAGAATAAAATATAGATAATTAAGATATTTTTCTGGTAATTTTTGGAGTGTTATATGATTTTATTAATTATTTTCTGAATAATTACAAAATCATTTTCTAAACCCGGGAATCGTCCAATCTCAACCGTTTTTACGTTTTTACAACCCGAAACTCTTCCGAAAACTCCTTTCTTATCTAATCTGGTAATTCCGGATATTTTTCATGTTTTAACTTTTTCGATCCGGATTACGGTTTGACCCGTGCGCGGCCCGACGCAATATTTTTTATACGCTAACCCTTTTCGATAACATTATCTTCGTACAAATCGTTTTTAAAATCCCGGTTTTGATAATTATCAAAAACATGATAGTGCTTATCCAAAACAGGATAACGTTTATCCAAAACAGGATAAAGCTTATCCAAAACAGGATAATGTTTATTCGATAGGATCGATTTATAGTTACTTAGCGGCTAAGTAATGTATTTATCGATCCAACACGATCCAGAACGTACTAATATTTCATAAATATAAATAGCCCTTTTCTTATTTCATTTTATGCGTAAAATCATAATCAGATAGTTCAAACCACTGAAAACCATATTAAAATACCGTATTCTTGAAAATCATTCGCACAAACGAACGTGTTATAGAACTCCGATTCGGGTGTGCAGTATATCAAAATGAAGCTCTCAAAAACCTCTTTTTGAATCAACCACCTATTTTTGTGCAGAAATCAAGGTATTTCTCTTATTTAATTATTTTAATTCGAATTATTAATGGATTAAAATATGAATTTTTGTTTTTGATGTTGTTTGTGTGATTTGATGGCCTAATCATATAGATCTTTTCTTCTAGGTCATTTTGGTATATCATAATTCAAATTTGGAGTTCAATAACATATAGAAATTGAGGTTCGATTCTTGAAATAATGAAATTAGGGTTTTTAATTACTTTGAATATTCTTAATCAATTTTGGGGATTTTTATTATGTTAATTTTGGACAGATTTGAAGGTTATCAGTATGTTTATCTTGTTGAGAGGAATCGATTGATGGGTTCAAATCGGTTGGAGGAAGTCGGAATCGAGTTCGCCGGAAAATACCGAAGAACGGCGGCGAAAACTTCGATCGGCTTTTCCGGCTTGTTCAAGAAATATTTCGGTGTTATGTTTGCATGATAGTGATCCTGGGAATGTCAGTATCATTTTCTATTAATTTGGTATAGTTCTGGGTGGTTTTGCAGGTGGCCGGAAAAGTTTCAGTCGCCGGCGACTGGCCAGCCGGCGGGCGGTGAACGGGGCAGACGATGGTCAAATTACCATTTGATCCCCCTAGTTTGCCAATGTTTGAAACTCTGGTACTGTCGTTTCAAAATTTTACAAAAACTAGATTTCTGTTTTATAATTTATGAAAATTGGATTTCCTTTTATATTAATTTCAGAAAATTCAGAAAATTCAGAAAATTGTTTTTAATTTCAAAAAAATTCATTATTTATTTTTCTGAAAATCAATTCTTATTTAAAAATAAATCTTAATTATCTAATTAATTAACTTTAGTTGATAATTAATTATTTGATTAGTCAATTAATTTAAATATTAATTGATTAATTAATTTAAATATTAATTGATTAATTAATTTAATTAGTTATTAATTAATTTTAATTGATTATTTAATTAGATTTAATTATTTATTTGGATTTTTAAAAATTCCGAAAAATAATTTCGAGCTTTAAAATATTATTTTAAATTATTTTCAAGGTTCGATAATTATTATATAATTATTTTAAAGTTATATTCGGGTGTTCGAACCCTATTATTTAATTATAAAATAATTCGGAGGCACTTTTCAATTCCGAAAAATGTTCAAAAATTCGTATTATATACCTGGAAAATCATTTTGACCCTGAATCTTCTTTGAAAAGTTATATTAATTGAATATCTTGCATGCTATGTGCCATCTGATTGATGTATTATATGCCTATATGGTTATTGTTTGACGGTTTTTGCTTTAACTTTCAATCCGTAAATCGGATTTGGGTATAACGAAGAGTAGATAAAAGATTATGATGTCTATGTGATGATTAAAATGATATAAAATTGAGTATTGATAGATACTTGTGATTCCTAGCAGAGTAAGCGAGGCATAGATAAAGAAAGTCAATGATCCGTAAATAGAATTGAAGCTACTCTTACTCCCGCGCTCGGGAAAAAAGGTAGAAAGATAAGGCAAGTGATTAAAGAATAGAAGCAAGGCATATAAAAAGAAGGAAAGTGATTAAAAAGTAAAACTGTTAGATGAGTACAAGTAAAGTTGAAAGTCATATGTGATAAGGCAAGTCCTTCTAAACCTTTCTTCAAGAGATATTGCAAATATTTATGAACTTTATCATAACATGTTGCTAGTATTCAAAATAAATCTTGTTTTACATTGCAAGCGCTTTAAACTATTCAACTTTGAACCATGATCATATCATTGAACTTGAGCTGTAAGCTTTATTTATTGTAAACCATCAACGGTTGATTTCCCCGATATTAAACCATACCAATACAATACTACTCTGCAAATACATACACACCATAAACCAAGTATTTCAACAGAATTTCTTGAGCATACATAAACTTATACACCTCGGAATACCATATCACATCAAAGATCAATACCCTGTATTATCATTGAACCATTGTTCTTCTGATACTTGATTCTTCATCAGGCTTCAAGCCGTTCTTCATATCTACTTCTTGATACACCCTGATGATACCTATAAAATGTTTTATGCTCTGAGATAATGCTTTATCAATGTTAATCATGATTATGCTTTTATTGAATTGCAATGGTTATCATATTGAATTGTTTTAGAATTGGATGGTTTTATAAATGTGGACCAGATTCGTGGTTAGACCAGATTCATGGTCATATTAGGCCAATGCGTGCCTTGGATCCAGTATATAGAGCAAAGCTGGGAGCCTTGCTCGGGGTTAGTGCGTGAATGATCAGCAGCCTAACCTTGATTTTTAAAATGAAAAGAGAATATCCAATTCTATTCATTGATTATCCGGAAACTTGATTCTTTTGAATCATTTCAACTGATCATTGTTGAACTTCAGTTATTGCTATTATGACTTGTTGAGCTAGTTAGCTCACTCTTGCAAATCTGTTATGTTATTTTACAGTTGAAAAGGAAATTGTTGGTAATGAGGATTCCCGGTCCAGTGTGCGAGCTAGGATTCCAGGATAAGATGGACCGATTTAGCAGGAGCTTTATAATGTAGATGAGTTATGTAAGATTGTAAGAATGATATCATTATCAGTTGTAAGTGGAACTAGTTGGGATTTGGTACGATGTAATAAAAGTTAAGGTTATGGCTTGTTTTCATACTTTAACCTATTACGATCCATGGTTATGGTAGGAAGGGTCTTTGCATATATTACTTTCATAAGCAGGTTTTTATATATTGAGTGTGTGTGTGTGTGTTGTAAACCCCAAACTTCTGACCCGGTTTTGGAGGGCGTCACATAGCTGGTCGCTTATGAAGGTATAAAAAGGAATTGATGAGAGAGAGTCACACTGTCACTTCAAATTTCAGCCATACAAAACATTTTCAGTACTATATTGTATGACAAAACACATTGAATTCTTGATCCATAGAATCTTGGGTGTATTAAATTATATTGAAAAGCAGAATAAAAAGAATATTTTGTTATAGTAATCAATACAAACATCCATCAAATGTTACACACACATAGCTATATTAAGATATTAATTGAAAAGGTTTGTATTGA